>NC_142777.1:38664628-38777128 GCF_988280905.1 Pimephales promelas
CAGTAAAGTTAGCTTCATTCATTGGGAGAAAATGTGCCCCTTTGGGGTTTGTAGTCTTTGTAATTACGTATTTTCACAGTCTTATACCTCAACGGTTTTACATCAAACTGCGACTTTCTTTACTTTAAAATGTATCTTTTAAATTGACAAACATCATATGTGTAATTCAGGGCACAATTCAAAATATTTGGTGTCTCTCGCCATTGACTACCATTCAATATTTTTCCGAAATAAGGTCCCATGGTGGTCGACCGGAAGGGGAGGGGCTTAGGCTCTCTATAGCGAGCAGAACACGAGGATTCGTTTGGTGTTCCTGGTGCTGGAGTGTGTTTACCGGGATCACGTCCGCTTTACACACCAGTGATCAAACTTCAGCACACATGAGATTATAAATCAATACGAGATATTATTATATCCAGTAAAACCATATAATTCAAGTCAAGTCAGTAGTTTTGTTATTACACACATTCGCTCACACACACACACACACACACACACACACACACACACACACACACAGGTGTGCGCTGCTGTAGATGATGTTTTCCCATCACATGTCCTTCCGTTCGTCTTCAGATGTGACACACACACACACACTGTTCTGACGAGGTGTTATGGTCTCTCTCTCTCTCTCTCCCTCCTCTGGCTTATCTTCAGGTGTCGAGCGCCCGACCTCTCCACGGTTTGGTTTCTTCCTCAGGATAATAGGAAGCAATGCTGCGGCTCGAACCAATCGCGTGTCGAGGGGTCGCAAACCTGCCGCGATGACTTCTCCACACACACACACACACACTTCCTCCTCACTTCCTGGAGGTGTTTTCCCTCTGTCTGGCCTTTCACCTGCTCTCTATTGATTCAGTGTGTCAAAGAGAGAGAGATACACACACACACACACACAATTGCACGTTCACACAAGAACGCACACACAAACATACACATCAAATTCTAAATTGTTCATACGATTATGAAATGTTGATAAATTGTTCCACCTAACTTTATTATTTATTTATTTATTTTGATTGATATATGAAGAGTTCAGATGCAAAAGCCTCTAAATGCCATTTGAAATTTTCTTCTTTATTGATGATTTTTATCAAGCTTGTATATTTAAGTTCAGTAATTTCACTTAAATGACAATTAATAGGTAATCTTCATTGCCATTTAAGTGAAATTACTGAACTTAAATATACAAGCTTGATAAAAATCATCATTAAAGAAGAAAATTTCAAACGGCATTTAGAGGCTTTTGCATCTGAACTCTTCATATATATATATATATATTCTATATTTCCTCTTTATTTCGATGCAGAAAGTGTTTACTAATGGTTTGTTTTAGTTAATAATAATAACTGTGTGTGTGTGTGTGTGTGTCAGGCTCTGATGCGTCCGGGTCGTTTGGACCGTGTGATCTTTGTCCCGCTGCCCGACGCCGAGACTCGACGGCAGATCTTCACACTGCAGTTTCGGAACATGCCGATCCATCCCAGCATACACCTGGAGGACCTGGTGACCCGGACCGAGCGCTACTCAGGAGCAGAGGTGAGAGGTCACTGCAGGGGTCAGAGGTCAGGGGTCACCGTATCAGTTGGTAAAGTGTTTTCACACTGTTTATAGGAGAGAGAGAGAGTGTGTGTGAGAGTCTTTTGTGTTGCCCATGAAGTATTTCTAAACACGTCTGACTTGCTGAAATGTAAGCGGTGTGTTTATTTGTGCTTGTGTTTTGTGTAAAGTGGGTTGCATGGTAACAACATGAACTGAAGAACTCTCTCACACACACACACACACACACACACTTGGTTGTTTGCGTGCTACTGTTGTCATGATGTGCAGAAGGTCAAAATTCTGGTGTTTGATTTGAGAGCAGGGCATGTGATCGGCCACACACACACACACACACACACACACGACACACACACACGACAGGACGCCTGATGCAGTTCCCGCCGGAGTCATGCGCTCTTTCACATTTAATCGTGTGTTTTCTGTAATATTGAAGACGTGTCCGCAATAAATGATCAGTCTTTACAGAATTTACTCTAACATAAAAAAAACTTGGAAACAAGAATCTTCACCATAATTACAGCAGAACATGAGTTCATATCTTATACGAGAGGCTCTCAGATATTGTGTGTCAATAAGTTGAGCACCGCTGATCACGTGACGCGTGTGATGGACTGGACCTGAAGCGATGGACGATTGGATAGTTTAGGTTCTGATGAAAGAGAGAATGAGCTCTGGCGGAAATACAGCAGAACTGCAGTCTGTCACACACACACACACACACACTCACACACTGTAATCCTGGGCTTCAATAGCAGCTCTTGTGTGTCTCTTTGCCCTATAGATGCAACATGAGCCATTAGAGACTCCACCCTGATCCTCTATTCAGATCCTC
This sequence comes from Pimephales promelas, assembly GCF_988280905.1. Classification (NCBI taxonomy): domain Eukaryota; kingdom Metazoa; phylum Chordata; class Actinopteri; order Cypriniformes; family Leuciscidae; genus Pimephales; species Pimephales promelas. Next base: position 38,667,024 of record NC_142777.1, read on the forward strand.
AAACACCAGTCACATGACCTGAAGATCTCTCACACACACACACACACACACACACCTGACCTCGTGAGGAAGATGAAGATCTCACACACTCATGGATACATACACACATAAATTCACATACACACATGCATACACGCCTGACCTTGAGAGGTAGATGATCTCTCACACACACACACACACACACACACACACACACACACTCACAGTCACTCACACACACACACACACACACACAGTCAGAGAGAGACGGTGCTGTTGGTCGCAGTAACTGACCTTAGATCAGTCCCGCTCGTGCTAAAGCGGCTCAGTGTGTCTGAACAGGAAGTCGGCACGCCCACTTCCTGTTCTGGTGTGAAGATCTGCTCTTTAAATGAGTCGCGGTCAGGCTTTAAATATCTCTCGTCTGAGCCGCTGGAATAGGCGGTTTCGCTGGTTAAAAATAGTTTTGTAATTATAGGAAATGATTTTTGCACTGCGTGTTCGTCCTTGAATGCTGCGCTAATTTGTGGTCAGGCGTTTTGCCATCAAACCACTGACAGACAGAAACACAAACACAAACACCAGCCTCAGTGCACACAAACACACACAAATCCTAAAGAAATCATACACAATCATATATAAATCATACAGAATCAGAAAGATATCATACAGAAATCATACAGAATCCTAAATAAATCATATAGAATCATAAAGAAATCATATAGAATCATAAAGAAATCATATAGAATCATAGGAATCATAAAAAAATCTTACAGGAATCATAAATACATCTTACAGAAATTATACAGAATCCTAAATAAATCATAAAGAAATCATACAGGAATCATAAAGATATTTTACAGAAATCATACAGAATCATAAAGAAATCAAATAGAATCATAATGAAATCTTTCAGAATCCTAAAGAAATCATATACAAAAAATTATACAGAATCCTAAATAAATAGTACAGAATCTTACAGGAATCATACATAATCATATACAGAAATCATACAGAATCATGAAGAAATCATATACTAGAATCATACAGAAATCATAAAGAAATCATATATAATCATAAAGGAATCATACATATTCGTACATGAATCATACAGAATCCTAAGAAAACGTATAGAATAATACAGAATCATAAATATATCTTATAGAAATCATACAGGAATCATAAATATATCTTACAGGGATCATACAGGAATTGTAAAGAAATCATATACAGAAATCATACAGACAGAATCCTAAATAAATTGTACAGAATCTTACAGGAATCATACATAATCATATAGAAATCATACAGGAATCATTTAGAAATCATACAGAATCATGAAGAAATCATATATTAGAATCATACAGAAATCATACAAAATCATAAAGAAATCATATATAATCATAAAGGAATCATACAGATTCGTACAGGAATCATACAGAAATCATACAGAATCTTAAAAAAAATCATATAGAATAATACAGAATCATAAAGATATCTTATAGAAATCATACAGGAATCATAAATATATCTTACAGGGATCATACAGGAATTGTAAAGAAATCATAAAGAATCCTAAATAAATAATACGGAATCATAAAGAAATCATACACAATTATAAAGACATCTTACAGAAACCATACAGAATCCTAAATAAATCGTACAGAATCTTACAGGAATCATACAGGAATCGTAAAGAAATCATAAAGAATCCTAAATAAATCATACAGAATCCTAAATAAATCATATAGAATCATAGGAATCATAAAAAAATCTTACAGGAATCATAAATGCATCTTACAGAAATTATACAGAATCCTAAATAAATCATACAGAATCATAAAGAAATCATACAGGAATCATAAAGATATTTTACAGAAGTCATACAGAATCATAAAGAAATCATATAGAATCATAAAGAAATCTTTCAGAATCCTAAAGAAATCATATACAAAAATCATACAGAATCCTAAATAAATAGTACAGAATCTTACAGGAATCATACATAATCATATACAGAAATCATACAGAATCATGAAGAAATCATATACTAGAATCATACAGAAATCATAAAGAAATCATATATAATCATAAAGGAATCATACATATTCGTACATGAACCATACAGAAATCATACAGAATCCTAAAAAAAACGTATAGAATAATACAGAATCATAAATATATCTTACAGGGATCATACAGGAATTGTAAAGAAATCATATACAGAAATCATACAGACAGAATCCTAAATAAATTGTACAGAATCTTACAGGAATCATACATAATCATATAGAAGTCATTCAGAATCATAAAGAAATCATATAGAATCATAAAGAAATCTTTCAGAATCCTAAAGAAATCATATACAAAAATCATACAGAATCCTAAATAAATAGTACAGAATCTTACAGGAATCATACATAATCATATACAGAAATCATACAGAATCATGAAGAAATCATATACTAGAATCATACAGAAATCATAAAGAAATCATATATAATCATAAAGGAATCATACATATTCGTACATGAACCATACAGAAATCATACAGAATCCTAAAAAAAACATATAGAATAATACAGAATCATAAATATATCTTACAGGGATCATACAGGAATTGTAAAGAAATCATATACAGAAATCATACAGACAGAATCCTAAATAAATTGTACAGAATCTTACAGGAATCATACATAATCATATAGAAATCATACAGGAATCATTCAGAAATCATACAGAATCATGAAGAAATCATATATTAGAATCATACAGAAATCATAAAGAAATCATACGTAATCATAAAGGAATCATACAGATTCGTACAGGAATCATACTGAAATCATACAGAATCTTAAAAAAAATCATATAGAATAATACAGAATCATAAAGATATCTTATAGAAATCATACAGGAATCATAAATATATCTTACAGGGATCATACAGGAATTGTAAAGAAATCATAAAGAATCCTAAATAAATAATACGGAATCATAAAGAAATCATACAGAATTATAAAGACATCTTACAGAAACCATACAGAATCCTAAATAAATCGTACAGAATCTTACAGGAATCATACATAATCTTACAGAATCATAAACAATCATAAATCATATACAGGAATCATACAAAAATCATACAGGAATCGTAAAGAAATCATAAAGAATCCTAAATAAATCATACAGAATCTTACAAAATCATAAAGAAATCAGACAGGAATGCATGATCAGTTTCATCATCATCTCAGTATCCCGGATAGCTTGAAGAACTCGATATTGCAACAGAAACTTCTGTCTGTTTTCCACACTTAGACACAGTTGCTCCGTCACGCTTACAGATCACAGATGGAGCGTCACTGGAAGAACACAAAAAGCTGGAGGTTTATCGCATTTAGTGGAGAGAGAGCTCGACTGAGTACAGAGAGGCCGGAACTGCTAGATCTGATGATTTTTCAACATAAATCGACACAAACTTGTACATTAGATGTGATTAATCGATTTGATACTTTAGCATATATTGGATAATCGTGAATAAACTTGCAGTAGTTGTAGTAGTTCAAGCGAACAGATGAATAATGTAGAGTGTTTCTCTTCTGATATTGCAGAAAAATAGGAATGCAAAAATATTTGTTGTAGTTTCATCAACTGTGTGTGTGTGTGTGTGTGTGTGTGTCAGATCACAGCGGTGTGCAGAGAAGCGGCTCTACAGGCGCTGCAGGAGAACATCGCAGCCGAACACGTGACCCACACACACTTCCTCGCCGCGCTGGACGCCGTCACACCTCGAATCCCACAGTCTCTGTTACAGGCCTACGAGAAATACCAGCGGGAACACGGCGGAGCGCGAGTCTGAACACACACACACACAATAAACCACCTTTACAACAGATCACGCTGGTGACTTCTGACTCTTAAAACACATCAAAGGTGATTTCTGTCTTGATAAAGATGATTTAAAGTCACAGAAGAACATTTTTTTAATTCTGTAGAAAAGCAACAATATTTTTGAGAAGATATCGTAACCCAAATCGGTGATCTGAAGGACCTGGAATGAACACAACTCTCAATGTTTCATTAAATCAGCTTTTTATTTATTTTTTTAAAGCATCAAAAACATTTTTATGAAGCTGCACAGTTGTTGTTATTATTAACTAAACCCAATTAAACACGCCTTCTGCGTTCAAATGAAGTGGAAATATAGAAAATATGATCAAAATATTGAGCTCAAAATTACTAAACTTCAAAAGAAATTAAAATGAACACTGGGGTTATAAAAAATAAAAGCTAATTCAATAACCACAGTTCATTTATTTGATCAAAAATACAGCAAAAATTGTGAAATATTATTATGATTTAAAATTACAGTTTCTGTGTGAATATACAGTAAAGTGTAATTTATTCCTGTGATCAAAGCTGAATTTATCATCATTACTCCAGTCTTCTGTGTCACATGATCCTTCACAAATCACTCTAATATGAGGATCTGATGATCAACAAACATTTATGATTATTATCAGTGTTGAAAGCATTTTTTGTGAAAACATACATTTTATTTTTCAGTATTATTTGATGAATAGAAGGTTCAAAAGAACAGCATTTATTTGAAATATAATCTTTTGTAACATTATAAATGTCTTTATTGTCAGTTTTGATTGATTCAATGCGTCCTTCGTGAATAAAATGAATTTCTGTCTAAAAATCTTTCTGACCCCAAACTTTTGAACGACAGTGTGCATACTACTTCAACTTATGAATAATAAATATATCACCAGTAATGTTCCATTAGTTAATGCATTAGCTAACCATGAACAATACATTTATTACAGTATTTACTATGTTAATATTTAGTTATCGTTGTTAATAAAAATACAGCTGTTCATAGTTAATGTCAGCTCATATCTGTTAACTAAAATATACACGGATGATCTTTTCATTTTAATAGTGTATTAGTAAATGCTGAAATGTGTGTGCGCGCGCGTTTGTGTGTGTGTGTGTGTGTGTGTGTGTGTGTGTGCGCGCGGCTCGTTTCCATCTGAATGCATGAAATGACTTTGTGCTGAACTTTCCTTTCTCATGTATCCGGATGCAGCACATCCGCCCCACACACACGCACACACACACACTGAGTGGGTTTGAGCTCTTAAGGTCGCACCAGCAGTGCTCGTATGTTTTCGAGTTGTTTCACTGCACAATCGGCTTCAGCAAAACGCGTATAAAACTCTTAAGGAGATTTATTTATATCATCAACATTATCTGGAAGATTTTAAAATATGGTTTTCAAGCATTCCCGAATCACACGAAACAACACAAGTGTAAAATGTTACAGAAACAAACCTCGGCTTATATGTTATATGCTCATATTAACAAATGTAGCTAGTATTTAATTCGCAATAAATCTAGAACACAGTGTGCACTCAGTATCGAGAGCGCGCAATGTGTGTGCGTGACGCTCAGAAGCAGATGCGCGTTTCTTTCACACGATCCACCTTAAATCCAGAGGTCTCTTGCCCCTCCTGCATCTGCCCCATGATCCTCTTTCATTCATCAGTGTGTGTGTATGAGTGTGTGCGCAAAAACAGCACACGCATCTGATCCGACACACTCACGCAGAGTCTGGCGCGCGGATTGCCCGACGGACGCGCATTGCGCTAAAGGAGCTGCGAACGCGCATTTATTCGTGGATTTAACGGGAATCTTTCCGCTGTTTCTCCGTGGATCAAAACCTGATCATATTCAGAACATAATCCCGATGTGAAGAGTTTCCTCGGGATCTTACGCTCGCGGGCATGCGCTTTACGCGCTGATCTTTGTGGATCGTTTTGGACATGTTGATGGATGTTTGGCACCAGGACTGATGGATTTGACATTATGGGAGTCTGTCTGTGGGTATGTATCATTTCGCACACATGCATCGCTGTTGTTTAATGTGGACTAGATGGAGAGTGTGTGTGAATCTGTGGCTCTTGCTCTCCACAGGCCCCCGACCGCAAAAATACACGCGTGTATTAGGCTACTCAACTTCTGTTTAATTATATTATCCACTTCAGCCTCTGTATGTATGTATGTGTGTGTGTCGTGCGTTCATGCTCAAACACACACACACACACTCCTCCCCCAGCGGGCTTGTTTTCATTCATAAGTTAGCCTATTTTTCTTTTCTGGGAAAAAAAAAAAACGATTTCTGTATTTTTTATTAACTAATTAAAAATGCACGGTTATGTTAAACGTACGATAGGGATTAAAAAAAATATGTGGCCTAATAAATGTGTAATGTTATTAAGCGCATCCGATAATAACGGAGAAGTGTAAACGCGTGATGAAGTGTCTCGGTTTCTGAAAGGCCGGAGTTTCCGAGTCTCCTGCATATTAAAGCTCTTTGAGAAGCTGTGTGTTTGATTTGAAGTCTTCCTGCTCAGTGTGGCTCTGCATTTTAATGTTAACCAGCCATACACATGCAAATCAGCACGGGAAGTAGTTGTACTTACTTCAGTTGTGTGCTTATTGAGCTCGGTACAAAGTCTTGTTAATAGTCAACTCTCTCTCTCTCTCTCTCTCTCTCTCTCTCTCTCTCTCTCTCTCTCTCTCTCTCTCTCTCTCTCTCTCTCGGGTTAAATGGCTCTGTGAAAGAGCTCGAGACACACGCACGTCTGTAGATCTGCACACGTGAACGCGCATCAGGGTGTGAATTGTGTGTCCAGGCGGTTTGACCCTCTAATTAAGGCTTGAAACCCCCAAAGGAAGTCAAAAACAAAAGCTTGGGGGCCTTCAGTGTGTGTGTGTGTGTGTGTGTGTGTTTCTCACACGCTTCAGTAGTCACGCTTTTTACCAGTAAACTCTTACAAATAAATAAGATTTTCGCAGTGGTGTAAAACAATGTTTTATTCCCTATATCCTTTTGTGTGTAAAGTGCAAAATAAGGCACACCTTAGTTTGTGTGTATAAATTCACTATTTTCCCCACATTTATTTTACTCGTCTAGTTTAAGGATATGTAGGCTAGTAACTACGTTATTAGAGTGATATTTTTCTCCTCGATATGTGACAACATGCCCCACACATGACCATATTACAGCTCAAAATGTTATTCGAACTGATATACAAGACGAACTAAAATGTTTTGTCAATAAAATACAATTGTTAGCTTTTTCCGATAAAATAATGGCGATTTTTAATAAATAAAAATAAACTAATTTATTATGAACACAACGCAAAACTCTTCAAACAGATCTAAACACGAAACAAACGAGTTTTATAATTCTTGAATAATAATTAACACCAGTCCTTTATTCGTCTTTCTCTCAGTAAAGAAACAGACCAGTTAAGTTTGTAAACTGTTGATTGGAGGAGATTTACTTTTACTTGCCATGTACTTTTGCTATAGCCTAGTTAATAAATGTTCAGCTACATCTTTCTCTGTTGTTTAGTGTTGATATGGTAGTAAATAAACCAAGTTTCGTCATGTGTGGAAACATTTAAAGCATGCTAGGACGCTCCTGATTATCATTTCATATTCATTATTTCATAAATAACTGCAACAAAAGTAATTTGCATTAGAATATCAGAAACTACTTGTTTGTTGTGTTTTAATGCACATTTTAAACGACGTGGTTGTAATTATTCATGAGATGTAAAGAAGGTGCATTATTTTTTTTTATGATGCATTATACAAATAGGTTTACAAAAAAAAAACAATAAAGTCCCTCTATTTTATCTCTTAAAAGTCATCTTTGATCACCAAAATTACATTTTAAAGTTTTTTCCTTGAAAAAAAATTGTCATGCCTTAAAATATATTGAATGTAACTCAACACCCTTGCCTCATTTAGTATGTGCGCTTCTATGAATATGCAAATGAGCCCCGCCCCCACTCACTCAGAGATCCACTGGTTGACGATCACACGTTGATCTGATTGGTTACAAGGTGGTTTGTGACGTAAGAAACACCAGCGATTTCAAAATGCTCAGCAATGCTGTCCACTTATCAACTTACAGACGGTTTAAGCGTATTAAAAAGACACATAAACAACATTAAACGCTGGATTTACACCACAGGGGGGCTTTAAAGTGTTTGGTCTCGGTGGACTAGATCTGCTGATGAACACACACTCAGATTTAGGCAGGTGGAGCTGGGGAGGGGGAGGGGTCAGAGGACGCAAGCGACAAGTTGAGCAAGCGATCTCATTGGCTGCCGGATTACAAGAGGCCAATCAGCTTGTGCCGTGAGCTAATGATGTGATTGCATGTAAACAAGGCGCTATCTTCTAATATCTCTCTCTCTCTCTCAGGGTCTCCGATGAACATCTCATCAGTGCTGTTGTCTGGAGTTGCTGATCGTGTCTCATGGATCGCCGCGGTCGGACCGTCAGACATCCGGAGCTCCCGTCCGGGACCGTCCTGTCCCTGGATCAGATCAAAGCCATCCGCTCACGTAACGAGTACACGGAGGGCCCGGTCGTCCCGCACCGACCGGCCCCGGCGCCGCGGACCCCGGACAAGCACGAGAGGACTCACGAGGTGCTCCTGGTGAACCTGAACAACAACTACGAGCACGGATCGGGTCGTCCGCCGGCGCTCAGCAGGTCCACGAGCTCCGGGAGTAACGAGAGCAACGGGAGCGTGTCGTCGGAGCAGGGATTGTTAGCGTCGAACAGAACCGTACGGACTCAGCCGAAATCGTCCTTGCATCCGTTTCTCCCTCCTCTCAAACAGACTCAGACGGAAAAGCTCGATTTGCATTCGTACATCTGCGAGAATTGCGGAAAATGCAAGTGTGGCGAATGCACGGCTCCGCGGACGCTCCCGACGCGGCTGGCGTGCGACGGCCAGTGCGTGTGTTCGGCCGAGAGCGCGGTCGAGTACGGGACGTGCATGTGTTTGGTGAAGGGGATCTTCTATCACTGTTCTAACGACGACGACGTCGGCGACCCGTGCGCGGACCGGCCGTGTTCGCTGTCCAATCCGCAGTGCTGCTCGCGGTTCCTGTGCATGGGCCTGATGTCGGCGCTCTTCCCGTGTTTGCTCTGCTATCTTCCCGCTAAGGGTTGCGTGAGAGCGTGCGGCTCGTGTTACGACCGCGCGAACCGGCCCGGCTGCCGATGCAAGAACTCCAACACCGTTTACTGCAAGATGCAGAACTGGAACCAGACGGCGGGAAAACCGTCCTGATGTGTCGCGAGAGACGCGCTATGAGCCGGGAAGCTGAATCGCTGCTGCGGGGTGTGGAAAACAGAGAAGGGGGAGGAGTTATGTTAATGAGCACATGCAGTCAAACCAAAGAATTATTCAGACATAATTATTGGGTTGTTTTAACCCAACTTTAGGTCCGATATGGAGCAAACGTTGGGTTAAATCGCTGGGTTTGTCCATATTTGACCCAGTTTTTAGTGTGTAGTGTGATCAGGACGCTTTAGTTAACTTAAATAAAGTAAACTGTGACATATTACACCCAAAACATTCTTCATACAGTGGACTAATTTATATAAAAATGAATTCTGTAATCGCTAATGCTCTTTTTAGACACACACTGAACAACTTGAAGCATTGCTTGAGCTAAACTGGTATTATCTAATTGTGTAGTTAAATTTAACAGATATTCAACCGAAGGACGGACAAAACCAGTCAAATATCCACTGATCTGAGAACGCCGTATTTTATGCCAATTTTCTAAACTATAAACTGTGAGAAATGTTGAAGGTGTCTAGGGTTGGGTATCGTTTGAATTTGAACGATTCTGATTCCGATTCCGATTCCTTGTTTCGATTCCGGTTCCTAACGATTCTCGATTCCGATTCCTTGTTTCGATTCCGGTTCCTAACGATTCTCGATTCCGATTCCTCGTTTCGATTCCGGTTCCTAACGATTCTCGATTCCGATTCTTTTAAGAGGCAGGGTCAAAAAAGTTTAGCTAACCTTGCTAACCAACGGCCTTTCTGAAGGAAATAATCCTTTCTGAAGGAAATTCTCCTGTAAAAATACTCCTTTTGTCACAAATTTTGCATTTTGCCGAGATTTCGTTATTTTTAGAAAAGCGAAGCCACACTTTGGATCGTCGACGTAAGCTACTCATGTTCGACTCGCGCGGTTATGCCAACACTTCCGGTAGACGCTTCTTCGTTGGTGTTGTTCAGCGGTTTCTTCTTCCGCTCGGCGGACTGTGAATATCGAAACTAGGAATCGAAATTTTTACTTTTGAACGATTTTGGGAAAAACGAAAAGTTAGTCTCGGTTCCAATCGATACTCGATTCTCGATACCCAACCCTAAAGGTGTCTGAATATATTTAGGTTTGACTGTATATCGAGAGATATCGTTTCATGAGCTGGTGATGCTGTATCGCTGCTGCAGGAAAGGAGGAGGGGTTATGTTAATGAGCACATATAAGCTCCGCCCCTCGCAGTGGAATGTGAAAACCGTGGCGTTTTCTGGAGGATTATTTTCTGAACCAGCGTTTGCCTTACCCGACTGTACACAGCTACTATCTAACACACACACAGCGGAGATAGTTTAGTGATGGTGCTTTGGAAACCAAACCTGTGAAGGACTTTTTGCCAGGATGTTACGAAGCGGTGTCCGTTCGCTCGTTCTCAGTTTGTCGATGTAAAGTTGTGTGTGTGTAAGAGGAATTTACGGCTATTTTTAAAAGAAAATGTCAAAACTGTTTAACTTTTTTCGTTGTTGTAAAAAAAATATTTATTATGTGAAGCTCTATTATTTTATGATATTTATTGCAAAGGACAGATTTACTCATGTCTGAATATAACAAAATATCAACACTTACTGCAACATGAGAGAATGGAGAAACATGTTAACTTTAATGCAAAAAATATACAAATTAATGCAAAACGCTGTGGTGTAGTGTCTCATTTCATTGGAGAGTCCGAGTTTGGTGAAATAACATTGCACTTATTCAGGATTTGTGTGTGTGTGTGTGTGTGTGTGTGTGTGCCTACTTAACTGTATTTTGGGGACACATTTGTACCCAGAAGTGAACAATACACAAAATCTGCTAAACCCTTCCTTTAGGTATAAGAATACAGCAGTTAAAGGTTTTTTAAAAATGCAGAAAGTTGTGTGTGATGAGTAGGTTTAAGTGTCGATTTAGTGTAGGGGAGAGTGTGTGTGTGTGTGTGTGTGTGTGTGTCCACCTGGCCACCTGTGTGAGGCTCATAAAGTGTGTTTGTGCTGTGAGGCGTTTGTCGATCGGATCTCAGCTGTTCTCAACTCGTTTCAATCAAAGATCAACATGTGAATCTCAGGCCCTTGAAACCCATAATCTGACCGTTAAACAAAATTATATTTTGCATAAAAAATATTTGTACTATTTGCATTTATATATCTATAGAAAAAGCCTGTTTTTAGAGCGTTTTGACATTTTTTTCTTGAAATTGAAACTTGAAATTCTCTGGAAATGTATATTTAAAACAAGCACAAATATCTGCTAATGAGTCAGAAAAATAATCTCGTTTCTCTTTGAATTGAGTTTATTTTTCCGACTCATATGCAGATTCTTGTTTTAAACACAAACTCACTTCATTTTGATATTCAGCACTGAAGACGTGATATCTTGATTTAGGAGTGTTTAGATGTTAGTGCTCGAGAACTGACTCAAATCTTAATGGTCCTGCAATAGTGTGTGTGTGGAATTTATGTGTGAGTTAACAACAAAGTGTTAGCAGCGCAATAGACATCAAGGCAATAAGAGCGAAACACTCCTCCAAATGGAGTCGTTAAGTGTGTGTGTGTGTGTGTGTGTGTTTTCTCGGCAGGAATGCACCTTTTGTTGTTGTGAATTGCTTTGTGGATTAGAGTGTGTTTCCTGGACCTTCAGAAAACTCTGAGGGTCCATTTGCCTCTGATCGCTTCACAGGGACACCGTAAAACACACACACACACACACACACACACAGGGCTTTTGTTGAAGGGAATGTAAAGCCGTTCTACATTGATTATAAAAGGAAACTCGTGTTTTTTTTGGACCCCATTGGCAGGTTTTAGTTGTTTCGAGCTCAAACTCACTTCATTATTATAGATGTGTGTGTGTTCATATCTTCAGTCATTTGGCTTCAGTAAATGTGTCTCGATTATTTGAAGCAACTGAACTGAGAAGTAACAGGATCTGGATCTGGTTTAGGTTGACTTTCTTCCAGAGGAGATTGGAAGACTTTATTGGTTTGATATCTGTATTGTTAATAATAATACTCGTATCCCGGGGCTGTGCTCGCTTCCTCAGGGCTGTTTACAGTCGGATCCTCTTTCGGCGTCTCACACACACACACACACACACTCGGGACGGCCTTACACGTATCAACACGCATGGAAATCCTGTGAGTCATATAGGAAACTACACACACACACACACACACACACATCTCAAACCGCACAGGAAAGCCAAACCACTCAGTTCCTAAAAAAACTCTTTTCACCATTTCCTCTGAGCTTAAAAATAGGCTGTGAGCACTACGAGTGTGTGTGTGTGTGTGTGTGTGTGTTTATGTGAGAGATTGTGTGTATGAATAGTGTCGAGCTTGGGTTAAACATTAATATGTAATTATGCGAATAGTTGATGAGTTTATGTTGTGATCTGCTGAGTGAATCTCTGAGTGTGCGTGTGTGTGTGTGTGTGTGTGTGTGTGTGTGTGTGTGTGTGTGTGTGTGTGTGTTCGCTTCACTGACACACATTTCACACGTCTTCAGCTCTGGTGTTGGTCTTTATCTCGTTGTCTCTCTTCCTCGGGTCTTTGTTGTGTGTGTGTGTGTGTGTGTGTGTGTGTGTGTGTGTGTGTGTGTGTGTGTGTTCGCAGGAGTGTGTGTGTGTGTGATCTGGGCTTTTCATCATGTCACGCTGATGGATCGCTGATTGATTTCTTGTCAGAGCAGGAAATGTTTCACAGGATTAAAATCTTTCACTGATAGGAGGAAGTGGCCAGTGGGGGGAGGTGTGAGTGTGTGTGTGTGTGTGTGTGTGTGTGTGTGTGAGAGAGAGTGAGTGATTGAGTGTGAGTGTGAGTGTCAGTGTGTGTGTGTGTGTGTGTGTGTGTGTGTGTGTGTGTGTGTGTGTGTGTGTGTGTGTGTGTGTGAGTGTGTGTGTGTGAGAGAGTGAGTGATTGAGTGAGTGTGTAAGTGTCAGTGTGTGTGTGTGTGTGTGTGTGTGTACATCAAAGGCTGAGATGAGCCTGATCTGCTGTTGATTTAGCTCTGGCTCAGAGATGGAGAGAGTTTGAGTAAAAGAGTTTCAGCCGTCGACTCGCACTCCTCTTTTCATCTTCTGCTCCTTTCTTCTGCGCGTCTTTGAACTGAGAGCCTTTATGTAGGAATATACGCCTTAGTGAAGAGGGTAAATATGTGCTTCCAGACCCCCAACACACACACACACACACAATCTAGTTATGCCATTTATTGTTTATTTATTTATTTTATCTTAACCATGTAAAGCCTGAAATATTAAATAAAAGTCAGAAATATGTATTTTATATGGAATAGTTTATTGAAACTAAAAAATCTAAAACAAAAAGTTTGCAGTGTCATACATCAAGTGGCGATCATCTACAGGCCGCAGAAACTATGAGCTTATAAAGCTTCGACTAATCTTACCTTGTTTTTCTAAGTCAGATACATATATTATATTGATAAATATAAATATATCCACATATATTATTGATAAATTGATCTGAAAACTAAGGCTGATCATCTCTTGGCAAACAACTGATGGTTTAACTTAAAAAAGTAAGTAACATGGTTGCCTTAAAATTTTAAGTTGATTGAACTGGAAAAAGTGAGTTTATACAATGAAGGAGATTAATTTAACCATCAGAAACTCAAAATTATATGTTATCTGAACTAAATAAATTATTTCAGTTGATTTGACAAAAGAAAATATGTTGTGATTACTACACTGTAAAAATATTGTTGGTTTAACTTAAAAAAGTAAGTAACCTGGTTGCCTTAAAATTTTAAGTTGATTGAACTGGAAAAAGTGAGTTAATACAATGAAGGAGATTAATTTAATCATCAGAAACTCAAAATAATAAGTTATCTCAACTAAATAAATTATGTAAGTTGATTTGACAAAAGAAAAAATGTTGTGATAACAAATCTTGAAAATATTTTTTACAGTGTAGTTATTTGTGAATTATTAAATATGATGTATGATATATGATATAGCATCAGTGGCGTGCACATGTCTCCAAGCTCATAACACTTTGGCTTTGGATGAAAACGAATGGCACTGTTAGACTCAGAACGCGGCTGAAATCAATTATACTTTTATTGTAGTTAAGTAAATCGCATCTTATGCAGTGGGATCAATGTAACTTTGATAATTGTAAAAATGAAGATTCTGTCAGTAATACTTTCTGTGCGGAAAAACAAACAAAAATAACGAAATAATTCAGCTCTTCATCTTCTTCTGTGTGAGCCTTCTGGGTTGTACATCAGAATGAAGGCTCACTATTGGCCAACGCTGATCATGTGAGTGTGTGTGTGTAATGCTGGCCAATAGTGAGCATACGAACACAGAAGCGCTCCGCTGTTACTCTACGTGAACTCACTCGAGGCCTAGAGAAGGATATGAACAGTTGAATAAAGTCGTATTTTGTTTTTTTTTCGTCGCTTGATAAACTCAAGGTCATCACTCGGACTATTTGAACGATTTCTTTAATACATTTTTGGGCCGGCAAGTTTCAATATCAATAGAAGCCTATGGAGGAGTGATCCAGCACTCAGATTTACTCAAAAACATCTTAATTTGTGTTCTGAAGATGAGCGAAAGTCTTCCACGGTTGAACAACATGAGGGACAGTCATTACTGACAGTGTTTACATTTTTGGGTGAACTGTCCCTTTAAGGTTCCCTGATGCTCGTGTAGTTTGAAGACTCGCGGCGAAGCTCCGCCTTCCACTTCACCGCCAAATGCTTCTGTAAGTGTATTTTTATTTATTATATGTATAATAATAATAATTACTATTTACAATTATCAGAGTGAGGCACAATACAGTTTGTAACCCCCCCCCCCCTTCCCTCACCCACTCCGCTGTTATTCATACTCATGGGAGTTAAAGATCCTAGCGCTTGATAGTTTCTTTATCCTGTAAAATCAATAAACCGATCATAGCAACGGATGCTTGTTTAATAAACAGTTTTTTTTTTATTTAGATTCCCGTCACTAAGTGCGTTACCCAGAATTCCATCTGTTCTCCGCGAGCTCTTGATTGTTCGGCGTCTGAAATATGCAAACACTCTGAGAGAGTTCATCGTGCGTGTGTTTGTGTGCACATGCTTGTGTTTTGGACTCAACAGGAACAGGAAAGAGATTATAAACATCCATTACTGCTCTGAGATACCCTGAAACACACACACACACACACACACACACTCGCTCCGAGAATAATTACACCTGAGCGAGAGACACACAGAGGAACATTTGTAAACCATTACCAGGCCATTTCCTCTGGTAATACAGGATGTGGCCGCAACAAATGTCCCATGATGCATTTGTAATATTAAACTTCGGTGTGTGTGTGTGTGTGTGTGTGAGGGCGGATAGAGCACATAAACTAAATCAGAAACTCGTTTGCGTTCCCTCGGCTGGATTTTCGGGAGTGTGTCAGCTGTGATGAGTTTCCTCAGAAAAGTTCAGGACCTGGAAGACTGGATCCTTTATCGGGATCGGGAACTGAAGTGTGTGTATGCGGCCGAACACTCACACACTGTTTTATGGTTCAGAGCTGGTTACTGTTTGCCAACAGTGGGAGAGCTGTAATTGCACATTTCCTCTGAAGAGAGAGAGAGAGATCTTTCTATTTAAACATTACATTTATAATATCTCCTGTTTTATTTTTGTCAATCTCTTGTTTTTTTTTTTTTAGTTCTGATTCTTAAAGACAGCAGTCCGAAACAGGCATGGCCGTGGGAACATATTTTATCATGGGGGTGCTGGGGGCGGGGCTTAATGGGCGTGGCTTGACAGAGTCGGCGCCAGAGCAGATCTACTGGAGGGGCATTGGGTCATCGGTGCCGTTTGAGAAATATTTTTACGCAAAAAAACAAAAACAAAAAAAAAACAGAAACACCTTTTATTATTATTATAATTATTAATAATTATTATTTGGGAATTTCCCCACCACTTTTTGCCAGGGTCGAAACAGGAGCTGTATTTCCACTCATTGTTTGTGATATTGCTGGATGGATCTGAAAAAAAACAACCCGTATGCGCTCAATTTTTCAATATTTGCTTTCGCTAGCAAAACTTTTGAGTCTCCCCCAAGAAATTTTGAGTTCCACCAAGAAACCAATACAACTATTTATTTGGGGATTAGAAACTAATATTAACAAATGGTTGAACTTTAAAAGGTTCAGTCTGGCGGTTTATATATAGAAACTTGTAGGGGTTCCCATCATGAGATTATTGTACATTTATATTCATATTATAAGAGTTCAGATGCAAAAGCCTCTAAATGCCATTTGAAATTTTCTTCTTTAATGATGAGTTTTATCAAGCTTGTATATTTAAGTTCAGTTATTTCACTTAAATAACAATTAATAGGTAATTATCATTGCCATTTAAGTGAAATCACTGAACTTAAATATACAAGCTTGATTAAAAATGATCATTCTAGAAGAAAATTTCAAATGGCATTTAGAGGCTTTTTCATCTGAACTCTTCATATATAGGCCCCTATATATATATATATATATATATATATATATATATATATATTCATACACACACACTGTATTGATTATAAATTGTATGAATTAAGCAGCTTAAAACCAGACTTTATAAATGAAATAACCCATTAAATATTTTAATATTAGGCAGTCTCCTTATAGAATCTTTCGGCAAATAGGTTCCTTCAAATTGAATCAAGAACCATATAGATCTACTCAACCTTTTTGATCATTTTAATCTCTTTTTAACCTTTTCATGTTTAGTTATGATTTACACTCACTGAAGAAAATCAACCCTTTGAGCCTGAATGTTTGAATACAGGTGGTTCGTGTTCTGATGATATATGCAAACATATGACACCTGCACACTGACAACACGTGTGTGTGTGTGTGTGTGTGAGTGTGTGTGGTTCAGTGGAGGAGAACGTCTCTCAGTGAAACGCTCATTTAGCAGCTGAAGTCACGTCAGCCAGACAATAAGAGCCAGTGCTTCCTTCCTGCTGTTCCAGTCCACTTCACAAACTCAATGTGACTCTCCCTCCCTCTTTCTTTCACTCTCTCTCTCCCTCTCTCTCTCTATCTCTCTCTCTCTCTCTCTCTCTCTTTCTCTCTATCTCTCCCCCTCTCTCTCTCTATCTCTCTCTCCCTCCCTCTTTCTTTCACTCTCTCTCTCTCCCTCTCTCTCCAGAAAAAAAAAAAAGTTTGTGGTTTTTTTATTTATTTTTTTGGGGCAAGCTAAAAAAGTAATTTGGTTGTTCTGAAAAGGAAAATGAATCAACTGATGTGTTTGCAGTGTTAAAGGGATTAATAAAATCCTGTATGAATAGAGTTTAGCTTTTCCAGGTTGGTTAATGACTTGCATGTTTTCAGATGTAAATGGGGCCTAAACAAACGTGTCTGCGATGTTGACCCTGATGGCTGTCTCCAGATGTACGCATGAGTGAGTTTGGATTGGAAAGGAAAGGAAAGAAAAAGAGGAAAACATTCTTTTATTAATTGTGAGTGTTTTGGGGTTTCTAAGATGCTGTCACTGATTTTTAAAGCTACTTTTACTAAACATTTTATATCTTTAATGTTTTTGTATAAAGTGATCTTACAGTAAAAGTCTCTCTCTCTCTCTCTCTCTCTCTCAGTCCCAGAGAACGCGAGTTAAACGGAAAAATAAACAACAACAACAACAGAATAAATGAATCAACAGTGTCTACGAGGCTCAAATCAGGGCGATTCTTCAATCAGGTTTGACTAAAATCTGTATAAAATATGGAAACACTTTATAAGGTCTCATTAGTTAATGTTGGAGATGCATGAACAGTGAGCAATATATTTATAACAGTGTTTAGAAATCTTTGTTAATGTTAGTTAATAATAAAAAAACAATTGTTAGTTCAAATTAGCACAGATCCATTAAATGATATTAAGTGTGTGTGTGTGTGTGTGTGTTCTTGCTGCCAGATGTTCTACATATCGAGTCGTGGAGTTGAATTGCTCTTGTGTGTTAAAGTTGCATCAAAGAATGAAACATGAAAGCAGCACAAGCGTCTCCTGCACGTGTGTCTTCTGATGTAATTAACGAGCTCTTATGACCGACTGATTAATATTCCTCTGCGTTACTCTTATGTTTTTGTGTGATGTAAAAGCCGTCTGTGCAACAGCATCTAATCCAGGACCGTAAGTATATCTGCTCTTTTTTACTTTATTTAAATAATTTAAAAGTTTTAAAATTATTATTTCTATTATAACTTAATAATTTAAGAGTCAGTAATCTTTGAACACACTGAATCAGCTCTAAAACTAAAGCTTCAGGTGTGTGTGTGTGTGTGTGTGTGTGTTCCACTTCTCGTAACTGGGTTGCTATGGGAGCAGCTTATCTCTAAACCAGATCCATTCGTCCGTCCCTCCCTCCGGGTTGCTTCCTTTCCTCTGTTTCCAGAATTCCTTCTTTCCCTCTTAGCTCTGTCCTGAAACACACACACACACACACACACACACACACAGAGCACAACACTATTACAGAGAGAATCATGTGAATGTGTCTCTGTCAGTGTATTCTCTGATGTCTCTGGTGTCTCATACAGTTTTACAGTGACTGTGGTCTTTTGGCACACACACACACACACACACACACACACACACACGTCTGCTCTCTTGTGTTTGATTTGCAGATGGAAACAGCAGCAACTGGAGATGTGGAGTGTGTGTGAGACATGTTCTCCTCTAGTGTTGCTGGTGTGTGTGTGTGTATCTTCACTCTCAGGACAGGCGTAGATCCTCCTCATCTTCCCTGAGCTGGAGATGGGATGACACACACACACACACACACACTCCTGCCCTCACAGGGAAAAGATGGAGACGTCTGTGAGTAAGATCTACTGAGAAAAACCAAACACATGCAGATGGAGTCACAGTGAGTTTTAACGACATAACATCTCGTTATTGTGAGAAAAGATGTTTTAAAGACAACATCTAGTTATTACGAGAAAAAGATGCTTAAACGAAATATCTCGTTATTACGAGAAAATATGACGTTAAAATGACAACATCTCGTTATTACGAGAAAAGATGTCGTTAAAATTACATAACATCTCGTTATTACGAGAAAAAGATGTTCAAACGACATTTCTCGTTTTTACGAATAAAGATGTCGTTAAAGTTGCATAACATCTTGTTATTACAAAAAAAGATGTCATTTTAAAGACAACATCTCGTTATTACGAGAAGATATGTTTTAAAGACCACATCTAGTTAGTTATTACGAGAAAAAGATCCTCAAGCAACATAACATCTCGTTATTACGAGAAAAGATGTTTTAAAGACAACATCTAGTTATTATAAGAAAATGTATTGTTAAAACGACACAACATCTCGTTATTACGAGAAAATATGACGTTAAAATGACATCTCGTTATTACGAGAAAATATGACGTTAAAATGACATCTTGTTATTACGAGAAAATATGACGTTAAAATGACATCTTGTTATTACGAGAAAATATGACGTTAAAATGACAACACCTCGTTATTACGAGAAAATATGACGTTAAAATGACATCTCGTTATTACGAGAAAAGATGTTTTAAAGACAACATCTAATTATTATGAAAAAATATATTGTTAAAACGGCATAACATCTCGTTATTACGAGAAAATATGACGTTAAAATGACAACACCTCGTTATTATGAGAAAATATGACGTTAAAATGACATCTCGTTATTACGAGAAAAGATGTTTTAAAGACAACATCTAATTATTATGAAAAAATATATTGTTAAAACGGCTTAACATCTTGTTATTACGAGAAAAGATGTCGTTAAAATTACATAACATCTCGTTATTTTGAGAAAAAGATGTTCAAACGACATTTCTCGTTTTTACGAAAAAAGATGTCGTTAAAGTTACATAACATCTTGTTATTACAAGAAAAGATGTCGTTTTAAAGACAAAATCGTGTTATTACGAGAAAATATGTTGTTAAAATGACATAACATCTCGTTATTACAAGAAAAGAGGTTTTAAAGACAACATCTAGTTATTATGAGAAAACATGTTGTTAAAACGACACAACATCTTGTTATTACGATAACTACATCACTTGTCGTTATTACGAGAAAAAGATGTTCAAACGACATAATATCTCGTTATACAAAAAAAGATGTCGTTAAAATTACGTAACATCTCGTTATTATGAGAAAAGATAACATAATGTTAAAACAACATAACATCTGATTATAACGACATAATTGTGTGGGAAAATAATAAGCATGTCAGCGATGCGCCGCTGTAGGAATCAACAGGAGGATGAGGGAAATAAAAGACATGCTCTCATATGATATTTACTGATACTTTACTAAAACATAAAGAACAATACATTGAAAAATAATATATCAAATGGACAATAAGAACAATTTACAAGTAAAAATATCTCTGTCTACAACACACACACACACACACACACACACACACACAGGTGTGTGGTTGTTGCTCCTCCCATGTAAAATATAAATTTCACTGAAGCTTCCTAAAATATTTAGTCCAACAACCACCTTTCCATTTACAAAAGCTGTTATTGAGACTCTAAAATATGATCCGTCGTAAACCTGTCTGACCCGTTAGCTATGTGTCTGACTGCGAGTGTGTGTATGCGTGTCTCTGTGAGTGGGTGTGTCTGTGAGTGTGTGTTAGAGTGTGAGTGTGTGAAATACTAGATAATGAAAAAGAATTTTTTTTTTAAAAAAGCACTGAATTAAATAAAGGTTAAGATTTTTTTCAATGAGAACACACTGAACACACACACACACTTTCTGACATAGACATACACACACACACTCACTCACAGACACACACACACACACACACACACACACACACACACACACTTTCTCACATAGACATACACAAACACACACACTCACACACACACACACACACACACACACACACACACACAGCTGGGGGTTGCTAGGGTGTTTACTATGCTGTTGCTAGAGCATTGTGGATGGTTGCTGGGGTGTTTACTATGCTGTTGCTAGAGCATTGTGGATGGTTGCTGGGGTGTTACTATGCAGTTGCTAGAGCATTGTGGGTGGTTGCTGGGGTGTTACTATGCAGTTGTTAGAGCATTGTGGATGGTTGCTGGGGTGTTACTATGCAGTTGCTAGAGCATTGTGGGTGGTTGCTGGGGTGTTACTATGCAGTTGCTAGAGCATTGTGGGTGGTTGCTGGGGTGTTACTATGCTGTTGCTAGAGCATTGTGGGTGGTTGCTAGAGCATTGTGGATGGTTGCTGGGGTGTTACTATGCAGTTGCTAGAGCATTGTGGGTGGTTGCTGGCGTGTTACTATGCAGTTGCTAGAGCATTGTGGGTGGTTGCTGGGGTGTTACTATGCTGTTGCTAGAGCATTGTGGATGGTTGCTGGGGTGTTACTATGCAGTTGCTAGAGCATTGTGGATGGTTGCTGGGGTGTTACTATGCAGTTGCTAGAGCATTGTGGGTGGTTGCTGGCGTGTTACTATGCAGTTGCTAGAGCATTGTGGATGGTTGCTGGGGTGTTACTATGCAGTTGCTAGAGCATTGTGGGTGGTTGCTGGGGTGTTACTATGCAGTTGCTAGAGCATTGTGGATGGTTGCTGGGGTGTTACTATGCAGTTGCTAGAGCATTATGGGTGGTTGCTGGGGTGTTACTATGCAGTTGCTAGAGCATTGTGGATGGTTGCTGGGGTGTTTACTATGCTGTTGCTAGAGCATTGTGGATGGTTGCTGGGGTGTTACTATGCAGTTGCTAGAGCATTGTGGGTGGTTGCTGGGGTGTTACTATGCAGTTGCTAGAGCATTGTGGATGGTTGCTGGGGTGTTACTATGCAGTTGCTAGAGCATTGTGGATGGTTGCTAGGGTGTTTACTATGCTGTTGCTAGAGCATTGTGGATGGTTGCTGGGGTGTTACTATGCAGTTGCTAGAGCATTGTGGGTGGTTGCTGGGGTGTTACTATGCAGTTGCTAGAGCATTGTGGATGGTTGCTGGGGTGTTACTATGCAGTTGCTAGAGCATTGTGGGTGGTTGCTGGGGTGTTACTATGCAGTTGCTAGAGCATTGTGGATGGTTGCTGGGGTGTTACTATGCAGTTGCTAGAGCATTATGGGTGGTTGCTGAGGTGTTATGCCGTTGCTAGAGCATTGTGGATGGTTGCTGGGGTGTTACTATGCAGTTGCTAGAGCATTGTGGGTGGTTGCTGGGGTGTTACTATGCAGTTGCTAGAGCATTGTGGATGGTTGCTGGGGTGTTACTATGCTGTTGCTAGAGCATTATGGGTGGTTGCTGGGGTGTTACTATGCAGTTTGCTAGAGCATTGTGGATGGTTGCTGGGGTGTTACTATGCTGTTGCTAGAGCATTGTGGGTGGTTGCTGGGGTGTTACTATGCAGTTGCTAGAGCATTGTGGGTGGTTGCTGGGGTGTTACTATGCTGTTGCTAGAGCATTGTGGGTGGTTGCTAGAGCATTGTGGATGGTTGCTGGGGTGTTACTATGCAGTTGCTAGAGCATTGTGGGTGGTTGCTGGCGTGTTACTATGCAGTTGCTAGAGCATTGTGGGTGGTTGCTGGGGTGTTACTATGCTGTTGCTAGAGCATTGTGGATGGTTGCTGGGGTGTTACTATGCAGTTGCTAGAGCATTGTGGATGGTTGCTGGGGTGTTACTATGCAGTTGCTAGAGCATTGTGGGTGGTTGCTGGCGTGTTACTATGCAGTTGCTAGAGCATTGTGGATGGTTGCTGGGGTGTTACTATGCAGTTGCTAGAGCATTGTGGGTGGTTGCTGGGGTGTTACTATGCAGTTGCTAGAGCATTGTGGATGGTTGCTGGGGTGTTACTATGCAGTTGCTAGAGCATTATGGGTGGTTGCTGGGGTGTTACTATGCAGTTGCTAGAGCATTGTGGATGGTTGCTGGGGTGTTACTATGCTGTTGCTAGAGCATTGTGGGTGGTTGCTGGGGTGTTACTGTGCAGTTTGCTAGAGCATTGTGGATGGTTGCTGGGGTGTTACTATGCAGTTGCTAGAGCATTGTGGGTGGTTGCTGGGGTGTTACTATGCAGTTGCTAGAGCATTGTGGGTGGTTGCTGGGGTGTTACTATGCAGTTGCTAGAGCATTGTGGATGGTTGCTGGGGTGTTACTATGCAGTTGCTAGAGCATTATGGGTGGTTGCTGGGGTGTTACTATGCAGTTGCTAGAGCATTGTGGATGGTTGCTGGGGTGTTACTATGCTGTTGCTAGAGCATTGTGGGTGGTTGCTGGGGTGTTACTGTGCAGTTTGCTAGAGCATTGTGGATGGTTGCTGGGGTGTTACTATGCAGTTGCTAGAGCATTGTGGGTGGTTGCTGGGGTGTTACTATGCTGTTGCTAGAGCATTGTGGGTGGTTGCTGGGGTGTTACTATGCAGTTGCTAGAGCATTGTGGATGGTTGCTGGGGTGTTACTATGCAGTTGCTAGAGCATTGTGGGTGGTTGCTGGGGTGTTACTATGCAGTTGCTAGAGCATTATGGGTGGTTGCTGGGGTGTTACTATGCAGTTGCTAGAGCATTGTGGATGGTTGCTGGGGTGTTACTATGCTGTTGCTAGAGCATTGTGGGTGGTTGCTGGGGTGTTACTGTGCAGTTTGCTAGAGCATTGTGGATGGTTGCTGGGGTGTTACTATGCAGTTGCTAGAGCATTGTGGGTGGTTGCTGGGGTGTTACTATGCTGTTGCTAGAGCATTGTGGGTGGTTGCTGGGGTGTTACTATGCAGTTGCTAGAGCATTGTGGATGGTTGCTGGGGTGTTACTATGCAGTTGCTAGAGCATTGTGGGTGGTTGCTGGGGTGTTACTATGCAGTTGCTAGAGCATTGTGGATGGTTGCTGGGGTGTTACTATGCAGTTGCTAGAGCATTATGGGTGGTTGCTGGGGTGTTACTATGCAGTTGCTAGAGCATTGTGGGTGGTTGCTGGGGTGTTACTATGCAGTTGCTAGAGCATTGTGGATGGTTGCTGGGGTGTTACTATGCAGTTGCTAGAGCATTGTGGGTGGTTGCTGGGGTGTTACTATGCAGTTGCTAGAGCATTGTGGATGGTTGCTGGGGTGTTACTATGCAGTTGCTAGAGCATTATGGGTGGTTGCTGAGGTGTTACTATGCAGTTGCTAGAGCATTGTGGATGGTTGCTGGGGTGTTACTATGCTGTTGCTAGAGCATTGTGGGTGGTTGCTGGGGTGTTACTGTGCAGTTTGCTAGAGCATTGTGGATGGTTGCTGGGGTGTTACTATGCAGTTGCTAGAGCATTGTGGGTGGTTGCTGGGGTGTTACTATGCAGTTGCTAGAGCATTGTGGGTGGTTGCTGGGGTGTTACTATGCAGTTGCTAGAGCATTGTGGATGGTTGCTGGGGTGTTTACTATGCTGTTGCTAGAGCATTGTGGATGGTTGCTGGGGTGTTACTATGCAGTTGCTAGAGCATTGTGGGTGGTTGCTGGGGTGTTACTATGCAGTTGCTAGAGCATTGTGGATGGTTGCTGGGGTGTTACTATGCAGTTGCTAGAGCATTGTGGGTGGTTGCTGGGGTGTTACTATGCAGTTGCTAGAGCATTGTGGATGGTTGCTGGGGTGTTACTATGCAGTTGCTAGAGCATTATGGGTGGTTGCTGAGGTGTTATGCCGTTGCTAGAGCATTGTGGATGGTTGCTGGGGTGTTACTATGCAGTTGCTAGAGCATTGTGGGTGGTTGCTGGGGTGTTACTATGCAGTTGCTAGAGCATTGTGGATGGTTGCTGGGGTGTTACTATGCAGTTGCTAGAGCATTATGGGTGGTTGCTGGGGTGTTACTATGCAGTTTGCTAGAGCATTGTGGATGGTTGCTGGGGTGTTACTATGCTGTTGCTAGAGCATTGTGGGTGGTTGCTGGGGTGTTACTATGCAGTTGCTAGAGCATTGTGGGTGGTTGCTGGGGTGTTACTATGCTGTTGCTAGAGCATTGTGGGTGGTTGCTAGAGCATTGTGGATGGTTGCTGGGGTGTTACTATGCAGTTGCTAGAGCATTGTGGGTTGTTGCTGGCGTGTTACTATGCAGTTGCTAGAGCATTGTGGGTGGTTGCTGGGGTGTTACTATGCTGTTGCTAGAGCATTGTGGATGGTTGCTGGGGTGTTACTATGCAGTTGCTAGAGCATTGTGGATGGTTGCTGGGGTGTTACTATGCAGTTGCTAGAGCATTGTGGGTGGTTGCTGGCGTGTTACTATGCAGTTGCTAGAGCATTGTGGATGGTTGCTGGGGTGTTACTATGCAGTTGCTAGAGCATTGTGGGTGGTTGCTGGGGTGTTACTATGCAGTTGCTAGAGCATTGTGGATGGTTGCTGGGGTGTTACTATGCAGTTGCTAGAGCATTATGGGTGGTTGCTGGGGTGTTACTATGCAGTTGCTAGAGCATTGTGGATGGTTGCTGGGGTGTTACTATGCTGTTGCTAGAGCATTGTGGGTGGTTGCTGGGGTGTTACTGTGCAGTTTGCTAGAGCATTGTGGATGGTTGCTGGGGTGTTACTATGCAGTTGCTAGAGCATTGTGGGTGGTTGCTGGGGTGTTACTATGCAGTTGCTAGAGCATTGTGGGTGGTTGCTGGGGTGTTACTATGCAGTTGCTAGAGCATTGTGGATGGTTGCTGGGGTGTTACTATGCAGTTGCTAGAGCATTATGGGTGGTTGCTGGGGTGTTACTATGCAGTTGCTAGAGCATTGTGGATGGTTGCTGGGGTGTTACTATGCTGTTGCTAGAGCATTGTGGGTGGTTGCTGGGGTGTTACTGTGCAGTTTGCTAGAGCATTGTGGATGGTTGCTGGGGTGTTACTATGCAGTTGCTAGAGCATTGTGGGTGGTTGCTGGGGTGTTACTATGCTGTTGCTAGAGCATTGTGGGTGGTTGCTGGGGTGTTACTATGCAGTTGCTAGAGCATTGTGGATGGTTGCTGGGGTGTTACTATGCAGTTGCTAGAGCATTGTGGGTGGTTGCTGGGGTGTTACTATGCAGTTGCTAGAGCATTATGGGTGGTTGCTGGGGTGTTACTATGCAGTTGCTAGAGCATTGTGGATGGTTGCTGGGGTGTTACTATGCTGTTGCTAGAGCATTGTGGGTGGTTGCTGGGGTGTTACTGTGCAGTTTGCTAGAGCATTGTGGATGGTTGCTGGGGTGTTACTATGCAGTTGCTAGAGCATTGTGGGTGGTTGCTGGGGTGTTACTATGCTGTTGCTAGAGCATTGTGGGTGGTTGCTGGGGTGTTACTATGCAGTTGCTAGAGCATTGTGGATGGTTGCTGGGGTGTTACTATGCAGTTGCTAGAGCATTGTGGGTGGTTGCTGGGGTGTTACTATGCAGTTGCTAGAGCATTGTGGATGGTTGCTGGGGTGTTACTATGCAGTTGCTAGAGCATTATGGGTGGTTGCTGGGGTGTTACTATGCAGTTGCTAGAGCATTGTGGGTGGTTGCTGGGGTGTTACTATGCAGTTGCTAGAGCATTGTGGATGGTTGCTGGGGTGTTACTATGCAGTTGCTAGAGCATTGTGGGTGGTTGCTGGGGTGTTACTATGCAGTTGCTAGAGCATTGTGGATGGTTGCTGGGGTGTTACTATGCAGTTGCTAGAGCATTATGGGTGGTTGCTGAGGTGTTACTATGCAGTTGCTAGAGCATTGTGGATGGTTGCTGGGGTGTTACTATGCTGTTGCTAGAGCATTGTGGGTGGTTGCTGGGGTGTTACTGTGCAGTTTGCTAGAGCATTGTGGATGGTTGCTGGGGTGTTACTATGCAGTTGCTAGAGCATTGTGGGTGGTTGCTGGGGTGTTACTATGCAGTTGCTAGAGCATTGTGGATGGTTGCTGGGGTGTTACTATGCAGTTGCTAGAGCATTATGGGTGGTTGCTGCTGGGGTGTTATGCCGTTGCTAGAGCATTGTGGATGGTTGCTGGGGTGTTACTATGCTGTTGCTAGAGCATTGTGGGTGGTTGCTGGGGTGTTACTATGCAGTTGCTAGAGCATTGTGGATGGTTGCTGGGGTGTTACTATGCAGTTGCTAGAGCATTATGGGTGGTTGCTGGGGTGTTACTATGCAGTTTGCTAGAGCATTGTGGATGGTTGCTGGGGTGTTACTATGCTGTTGCTAGAGCATTGTGGGTGGTTGCTGGGGTGTTACTATGCAGTTGCTAGAGCATTGTGGGTGGTTGCTGGGGTGTTACTATGCAGTTGCTAGAGCATTGTGGGTGGTTGCTAGAGCATTGTGGATGGTTGCTGGGGTGTTACTATGCAGTTGCTAGAGCATTGTGGGTGGTTGCTGGCGTGTTACTATGCAGTTGCTAGAGCATTGTGGGTGGTTGCTGGGGTGTTACTATGCTGTTGCTAGAGCATTGTGGGTGGTTGCTGGGGTGTTACTATGCAGTTGCTAGAGCATTGTGGGTGGTTGCTGGGGTGTTACTATGCTGTTGCTAGAGCATTGTGGGTGGTTGCTGGGGTGTTACTATGCAGTTGCTAGAGCATTGTGGGTGGTTGCTGGGGTGTTACTATGCTGTTGCTAGAGCATTGTGGGTGGTTGCTGGGGTGTTACTATGCAGTTGCTAGAGCATTGTGGGTGGTTGCTGGGGTGTTACTATGCAGTTGCTAGAGCATTGTGGGTGGTTGCTGGGGTGTTACTATGCTGTTGCTAGAGCATTGTGGGTGGTTGCTGGGGTGTTACTATGCAGTTGCTAGAGCATTGTGGGTGGTTGCTGGGGTGTTACTATGCTGTTGCTAGAGCATTGTGGGTGGTTGCTGGGGTGTTACTATGCTGTTGCTAGAGCATTGTGGGTGGTTGCTGGTGTGTTTCTACATTTCCAATCATTCACTAGAGCAGATCAAGAATGATAAAACACTGATGAAGCCTCAGTCACACACCACATGCTCTTTTGTTGCACTAGCAATAGAAAAGCTTCTTTATTTCCAACCAAAGGGATTTGTACACACATCACAACATAAATAGATGTAAGAAGGAACTTTCCAGGATAACGTGAAGGAATCACAAGACTCTCCTTCGGGGATACTGGGACGTCTGTGAACTTCACAGGACTGATCATTACAGGGCGCAAACACACACATATACATCACTCCACACTTCTACAGACGGGGAACTCCTGACACACACTCACACACACACTCACACACACACATACACACACACTCATGCACTCACTCACTCGCTCACTCACACACTCTTACACAATCACATACACACTCATGCACGCACTCACTCACACACACACACACACACACACACACACTGATGTGTGTTTGATCTGTTGTCGATGTGTCGCCCCCAGGCTTTGACTCCAGATGTTCCTCCATCATTTGATGTGAGATGTTTGCATGTTTCACATTCTCCGGCTCTCAGGACTCTGTGTGTGTGTGTGTGTGTATGGTCATTAATGCTGTTCCTGGCACTGAGACGTCAGGAAATCTGTTTCACAGCGCGTTTGGAGGCCACACACAGATTCCTGAAACCAAGATCATGCTCTTGGTCCATACACACTTACACACACACACACACACTTTCCTCCTCACAGTATTGCACAGAGTGTGTGTAGTAATGAGCATGTGCAAACACACATCAGTGCCGTATGACATATGGGTATGATGGCGATGTTGATGAATTTAGTCTTGACAGTGCTAGTGTGCTGTGGGTGGTTGCCAGGGTGTTGCTATGCGGTTGCCAGAGTGGTGCTATGCAGTTGCCAGGGTGTTGCTATTCGGTTGCCAGGGTGTTGCTATGCGGTTGCCAGGGTGTTGCTATGCGGTTGCCAGGGTGGTGCTATGCGGTTGCCAGGGTGTTGCTATGCGGTTGCCAGGGTGTTGCTATGCTGTTGCCAGGGTGTTGCTATGCGGTTGCCAGGGTGTTGCCATGCGGTTGCCAGGGTGTTGCTATGCGGTTGCCAGGGTGTTGCTATGCGGTTGCCAGGGTGGTGCTATGCGGTTGCCAGGGGGTTGCTATGCGGTTGCCAGGGTGTTGCTATGCTGTTGCCAGGGTGGTGCTATGCGGTTGCCAGGGTGTTGCTATGCGGTTGCCAGGGTGTTGCTATGCGGTTGCCAGGGTGTTGCTATGCGGTTGCCAGGGTGGTGCTATGCGGTTGCCAGGGTGTTGCTATGCGGTTGCCAGGGTGTTGCTATGCGGTTGCCAGGGTGGTGCTATGCGGTTGCCAGGGTGTTGCTATGCGGTTGCCAGGGTGTTGCTATGCAGTTGCCAGGGTGTTCTGATCCAATCTCTGTGAGCACTAGCTCTAGTGACTTCATAAATGAAAGAAAAAATGAATCTGGCACCAAACACGGTAAACTCACAGCAGGATTTGTGCACGTTCGCCTCTGAATGACTCTGATGATTCTTCTGCTCCGGCATGAGAGTTTAAAAGTTGAATGTGGATATTGTGCAACTCTGCACGTCATATATCAGGAACATGACAGCTGATAAAAGTTCCTGCGCTGTAACTCACGCTGACAGCTCCAGTCCTCGATCCGCCCTCTCCTCGTCCCCGTGTGGAGCCTTCGACTCGCAAGGCCGAACACGCCACTGACAATACACTACAGCAAACACAACACACTCACCAGCCTGCCAGCTGACACTCTGTGTGTGTGTGTGTGTATGATCAAGAGTTCAAACACACACACACACACACACACACACACACACACACGCTGAAAGTACATCAGTCCCACCCAGTGTGATGACAGCTTTTACCTGAAGCAAGGTAACACGTTTATAAAACATCCTGCAGGAGGAAACAAAATACACACAGCTGTGCTTTACACACATATGATGCGCACACACACACACACACACACTTACTCAAAGCTGAAAGAAAGAAAGAGAAATGAAGCCCTAAAGTAGGGCCGGCGAGCTCCAGCCCCTGATTGGCCAGATCGGTGTCGTCTCATTCGTCACTGGTTGGAGATGAACTGATTGTAACCTCGTTTCTCCGGCACTGTCTCTGACCCTAACCCCAACATATAACTTACAAAACTGTGGACTTCATGTACGAGTCTATGTCCTCAGCTGGAGTTTTCATTAGAAACACACACACACACACCGACGGCCATGTCCTGCTCGTGGGTTTCAGGTGTTTGTGAGTAAACACACACACACACACACACATCAGTAATAAGTTTGTGCTGAAGGACGTGTTTAACAAACAGCCGGAGCTCTCGACAGGTGCTGAGCGACAGGTGTGTGTGACACCTCCCTTCTGAGTGCTGATAATCTACAGGGGTCAGAAGTCACGGAGAGCGAAATGACCTCATGTTGCCATGGTAACCGGATTCTGTCATCAACCATTATGTTGAAGACGACATGAAGCTGTGTGTATATGACTATTTCAGTCGAGGAGCGTTGACTGACAGCGCCTTGTTCACATGCAATCACATCCTTAGCTCACGGCACAAGCTGATTGGTCTCCTGCAGCCAATGAGATCGCTTGCTCAACTTGTCGCTTGCGTCCTCTGACCCCTCCCCCTCCCCAGCTCCACCTGCCTAAATCTGAGTGTGTGTTCATCAGCAGATCTAGTCCACCGAGACCAAACACTTTAAAGTCCCCCTGTGGTGTAAATCCAGCGTTTAATGTTGTTTATGTGTCTTTTTAATACGCTTAAACCGTGTGTAAGTTGGTAAGTCGAGTATTTCCTCCTTAAACTGCAGTGAACCAAAGACAGTCTCAAAAAGTGAGGGAGTGGAGGCGGGGCTCATTTCCATATTCATAGTAGCGCGCATGCTAAATGAGGCGAGGGTGTCGAGTTACATTCAAAAAAATTAAATATGTGATTTTTGTGCTCAAAGATGAGTTTTAAGGGATAAAATCACTGACTGGGAGACTTTAACATTGCCATATCACATGCATAACATGCTAAAACTAATTTGTTGTCATGATTTAAATACTTTCATTCAGCAAGAATGCGCTAAAATGATCAAAAGTGACAGTAAAGTCATGTTGCAAAAGATAAATGCTGTTCTTTTGATCTTTATGTTCATTAAAAATAAGAAACAACAATGGATGACGGTTTGCACAAATTATGAAGCAGCGCAACAGTTTCCAACACTGATAATAATCATAACTGTGTGTTGATCATCAGATCCTCATATTAGAGTGATTTCTGAAGGGTCATGTGACACTGAAGACTGGAGTAATCATGATAAATTCACAGGAATAACACTTTACTGTATATTCACATAGAATAAATATTTAACTGTTTTTTTTCTGTATTTTTGATCAAATTAATGCAGACTTGTCGTCGTTCAAAAACATTACAAAATCTTTCTGACCCCAAACGTTTGGCCGTATATATATTTCTCAGTGCCGTGGAAACCTAAGGACAGAACCTTCTCTCTCTCACACACACACACACACACACACACGCTGATCCCACAAGCGCTCACAGTTTAGTTTGGGTCTAATGAGCGGCAGTGAGCTGGAAATGCAGGAACATTCTGGAGACGCAGCTGAAATAACCAGGTTTAGCTGTAGATCTAACGGCACCATCTGAACACACAGCATCTGGATCTGATGAAATAAACATTCATACACTAATATTTCACGCTATTCCTGTAGATGTTTCATCAGGCTCTTAAAGCACTGCTTTTAAAACAGACCTCCCTTTATCATTTACAGGAATTAAGAAATAACTAAAATAATTACACAAAAAACACTGGGTTAAAAACAACCCAAGGGTTGGGTAAATATAGGACAGAACACGTGTTGTTTATTTAACCCAGCATAATGGGTTAATTGTTACTATAGTAGTGTTTTTTTAAACTTCATATACAATAATTAATGTTTACAGATTAATTTAAATCCTCTAAAGTTTTTTTTTTAAAGGGATAGTTCACTTTGAAATTAATTTTTGATATATTTTATCTTACCTCAAGGGCATCCAAGATGTAGGTGTCTTTGTTTCCACAGTATTTTCAATTTTGATATTTTTAGGTCAAACCGTTGTTGTCTGTCAGTCATATAATGGAGGTCTATGGTCACCACCTCAAAGAGCATGCACAGAGAAGTCCAAATTAAACGACTCGTAAATGTAAGCACACATTGATTGCCTGAAACACGAAGCGAGCGTTTTTTGTGAGAAAACGAACCGTATTTATATAGTTTTACCTTGTGTTACCGCAGCCACGTCCAACTGTGATCTCTTACGCGTGTACGTCACGCATTGTTTACATGGAGATTTCGGAAGTTTTACCTTTCACTAAATATATTTAGATATATCAAAATCCATTTTGACATATCTAAAAAAATTATCTGTTGAACGAACTTAATTAAATTAAGGAAAGGTTTTCCACGAAATTGAATTACATTTTTCCAACAAATTCAAATTAGTTTGAAATAATTTGTTGAAATCTTGTTGCATGAACTTAAATTAATTTAGTCATTCCTACTAGATAAAGTTTTGTCAGGTTAACTATATTTAGTTTTGTCCTGCCTTAATTCACCAACATTATAATTTTAGTTATTTTGACTCATGGTCACTTGGACTCAATGATAGACACTTTTAAAGTATTTTAACATAGTAATATTATGTTACTTGTGCAGGACTGTGAGTGAGGTTTACACATAATGGTAACCACAAAATTCAAAAACATTACAGAAAGTACTCTAAGTTTCTAACATAACTGAACATAAAACACTAATGTTAGTAACTAACATCTTTCCATTTACTGAAAAACACATACAATAAAACTTTTTCCATAAATTGACCCTCTTAATGCAGTCCCTTGCAAAGCATGCTGGGAACTACAGATCCACTGCCCAGTTAGATGTCAACAACAATGATTCATGTAGATTTCACACAAATGAATTAGGCTGATTGAACACAATTAAATTAAGTTGTGACAATATTAAACAATCCTGTTACTTTTGCTTATTTTAATTAATTATTTTAACAAGAGGCCAAAATTCATTTTTTGAGTGACATATGTTTAAGACGAACGAAAATTTGATTTGGTAAACCAAGATTACATTGATTACATTTAATGAAATTAAGCTGGAATCACTTCTATGAAGGATTGTGTCGTATATGCTCATTTTAATGAATGAAATTTTACAATCATTTTTTGGAGTGTGTTTAGATCTTCACAGTGAAGGTAAAACTTCCTAAAGTGTGCAATCCTCTCATATCTGTCCTGTTTTCTAACAATGCAAACAATCCCAGCACATCCAACACAGTTTTCATTAAACAAGATTTCATATCTTCAGTCATTTTGCTTGTTCTCCAGTAATGTGTCTTGATTTGTTTAGATGTTTGCTCTGGGAAACGAGACCGAAGCGCTGAGGAAGAGTGAAGGGAATCTCCGGCTGCTGGTTACGGATTAACTCGACCTGTGTCGACAGGAGATCGAGAGAGAGAGTCTGTAATTATAACAGGAAGAAGAACAACTCAGGTGAGAGAACAGAGAGAAACACACACCACCGGGGGCTTTCCTCTCTCTCTGTGTGTGTGTGTGTGTGTTAATAGCAGCATGCCTCACAGCTGTGGCTCTCACTCATTGACACACACACACACAATGAGTGTGTGGTCACCTCTTTTATAGGATTACACCCCTTCTTTCTTCTTTCCTATTATCAGTGCTAAAGTCAAAGATCAAAGAGTTTCATACACACACACACACACACACATAAGTTTTACATTTACACTGATATTTTCAGCAGATGCTTTTACCAAAAGTGATTTACATGAAACACATAAGTGATTTATGAACGAAGTAGAAAATGTAAAAATGTAGTGATTCGATCAGCGGATGCTGGAGTTTCGGCAGCGACTCGATTATAAAAGACTAAACGGCGTCTCCCTGAAACATCTGATCCGTTCTCCTCGTCTGAGTCTCCGGTGGATCTGATCCAGGATTCTGGGAGAACGGCACAGCTGGCACAAATATGCAGCTTTCTTTAGTCACACATGCCAGAGCAGCGTTTCCCAGCCGCAGATGGCATCACTCACACACACACACACTCACACACACACACACACACACACACACACACACACACACACACACACACACACACACACACACACACTCCTTCACTGAATGTCCATCTGCAGTGTTGGTTTGGGTCAGACTTCCACCCCCTCAGAGCAGCTCTGGCACCCCAGGGAGGAGGCACCGTCCTGGGCATGATTTTAGCTCAGAGACCCTGGAGGAATTTACTCTCAGAAAAGTTTACAGTGACATATAACATCCATGCGCTGCCGGTCCAGCCCTATATATTTACTATATATATATATATGAAGAGTTCAGATGCAAAAGCCTCTAAGTGCCATTTGAAATTTTCTTCTAGAATGACCATTTTTATCAAGCTTGTGTATTTAAGTTCAGTAATTTCACTTAAATGGCAATTAATAGGTAATTATCATTGCAATTTAAGTGAAATCACTGAACTAGTAGAAATTACTGAACTGAATTAGTGAACTATTAGTATCAACATGGTTGATAAAAATGATAATTTTAGAAGAAAATTTCAAATGGCACTTAGAGGCTTTTGCATCTGAACTCTTCATATATATATATATATATATATATATATATAGCCTACATGTATATGTTAGTATATAAATAAAAAGACAGTGAACGGTAATAATATAAACCTGCGCTATAAATCGGTTAACTGTAAGTGTTCTCAATGAATAACAGTTTCCTCATTGCTTTTTTCCTATCAGTGTGTTCTTCTGCAGTGAAAGTGTGCGGAGATGCTTCTGTCCGCTTCACCTCGTCAGATTATTTTGACAGATATTCATGTTTGTATTGTTTCCAAAGCTAGAATGAACGGTTTATTGTATCATTTTGCAGGATCTGTGTGTTCGCTGAGAATAATCTTTCAGTCTTTCTGAACGTGATTAAAGGTTCTCTGTGGGCTCTCTCTCTCTCTCTCTCTCTCTCTCTCTCTCTCTCTCTCTCTCTCTCTCTCTGTGTGTGTGTTTAGATGAGTGTGTGTGATAGTGCAGGTGTTTCTGACTCTCTGGCTGTTGATGATGTTGATGATGCCCTCATTACTGTTGAGCTTGAGAATCCAAACAGAAGCGCGACACACACACACACACACACACACACACACACACACACACACACACACACTGCGCCTGCACTATGACTCAGAGCTTTTATAACGGCCGATGGAGGACAGATAGAGAGACAGAGGAGCGAGGTGTGTGTGTGTGTGTGTGTGTGTGTGTGTGTGTGACCTACATCAGTAATCAGTAAAGCATATATGATCACTGAAGCACAACTTCCACCCCCATCAGAGAGACACCCACATGACAAACAGGTGTGTGTGTGTGTGTGTGTGTGTGTGTGTTTCCTGCAGGGTGGCCCATACTATCTCAAAACTCAGTCTTGACATTCATCTTTTCGGTGAGATAATGGTGCAGTACTACACTCTAAAAATTGCTGGGTTGTTTTAACCCAATTTTGGGTCAACTATGAACAAACTCAAACATTGGGTTAAACATGTAATTTAAAAATGTAACCCAATGGCTGGGGTTTGTCCATATTTGACCCAAAACTAATATGAGTACACTAATATGAGTTAAAAGTGTGTGTGTGTGTGTGTGTGTGTGTTTCCTGCAGCTGCTGTCCAGATGAATTTCAAAAGTTCCTCTGTGCAGGTTCATCTCTCTCTCTCTCTCTCTCTCTCTCTCACACACACACACACACACACACACACACCCTCTCTTTCCGCTTCTGTTCTTCATCATGATCGTGTTGGAGAGGATTGTGAGATATAAAGGAACAGAAAGGCAGATTCTCTCTCTCTCTGTGTGTGTGTGTGTGTGTGTGTGTGTGTGTGTGTGTGTGTGTGTGTGTGTGTCAGCAGATGTTGGTGGATCTGATCATAAATGTTCCTGAAGCTTCTGACAAATATCAATTTTGCTCAGATTATGATGACGAGCCTCTAGATGGCGCGAGAACCCCTGACTGACACACACACACACACACACACACACACACACACACACACACACACACACACACACACACACACACACACACACACACACACCGGCCAACATCAGCTGACAGTCACTCCCAGAACAGGCGCTCGTGCACGCGCATCTCCAGTGACCGCGCGTCTCCGTGTCTGTCCTTCTCCAGCGCGCGCTCGCTTCAAAGAGCGATCATCCCTCATCCACTCTTTATGATTATTAAACACAAACATATGCAGCGCATATTTCACGTCACTCAGAAGCCTTTCATGCATAACACACGCACACTCTCTCTCTCTCAGACACACAAACACACACACACACACACACACACACATAAACACATCTGGTGCTTTACTGCCATCTCATGGCTCACAGTGTAACTGCATTGTTATTATCATGATTATTGTGTCTCACAAAAGCCTTAAGTGTCTCAGCTTCAGTTATAGTAACGCGCCACATTTTTTGGCAGTAACGGTAACGGCGTTATTAAGATGAGAAGAGTAAAATTAGAAAATTAGATTACTCGTTACTGGAAAAAGTAATGCCGTTAGTAACGGCGTTATTTATAATTAAATAATAATTTAATTATAATTTAATTTAAAATAATTTAATTTAACTGGCGCCGTTAGCCCCAGAGTCATGTGATCACTTCAGTATTTACCTACTTCCTCCCTGATTCTTCAGTTGTCAAGTCTGGAAACCTGAGAAAAAACTGATTATGAGGTAAGGACGTAATTATTTGACCAAGACTATTTTTTGTCTAGTATCTAAACTATTGTAGATAAAATAGTTTGACTTAAATATTAAAATGTAGCTAGTTTCTTAGGCAACATGTGATACAGTTCCAAACCAGTCTGCTAATACAGCTAGCTAAACAGTGACTGACAGGGGTGTGGGTTGTAACACTTCTTGAAAAATCATCATACAACTGATTGATTTTAATATTTTTACAGAATGCCCTTACAGAAGGACAAGTCAGTTAGTTAGATCAGCTGCAAAGACTCTATGCAGTCTCTGGGGTTAGGTTGTAACAAAGGTACTGTATGTATTTGACATCAACTCACGAGGTCTGTGATATACTTGTATGGGATTGAATTTGTGCCATTTGTAGTGAACAAATGTGGGAACTTTGTATAAAAATTCGAGAACTCTAGTTATAAAATTCAGTGAGTTATTACTGAAGCAAAAAGTGTTACAACCATACCCGGTCTCCCACTTCTCTTCCCAAAACTGTGTTTAATCATCGAGGCACTAGAAGGCGCTGTTGATCAACACATGAGAATATCATCGGCTGTCTGTTATTGAGAGCTTTTCAATCTTTTAAATTCCACAGACCCAAAATATGACCATGAGGAGACCATTCGAAAAATAAAAGTCCCCCTGTAGTCAATAGTATTATTCCTTAAAACTCATTTTTGGTCACCAAAATCACATATTTAAACTTTTTTTTTCTCATAAAATATCTTAAATGTAAATCAATACCCGGCTTGCCTCATTGCAGTTGTCATAGGCTATGTTAAATAATTTTGGATGTTTTCATTATGATTATAGCCTACTGGCTGGGTTTATAAAAGTTTATAAAATTGACGGGATATCTTCGCTTGGGGCATTTATGTAAACAAAGCTTGTCTATTTCCAAATGTAATCGCGTGCATCTCTGATGATTATACTGTGTGTAGGCCTATATGTTGAAAAAAAAAAGAAGAGATTAAACACACTCGCAACAGACACACTATGGCAAGCCGTTTTAGCTTAAATTGTACTCGTCGGAATTGCATTTTTACTAGTAGCTATATTCAATTAGAGAGCTCTACAATTCAATTCTTACTAGTAACAATTGCAATAGAGTCAGTGCCGAAGTTACGACGTCACTCTGTAGGCCAAAACGCGGAAGTGAGTTAGCATTTTAGCACTTCGGTTCCCTCGCTCTATGGGATTTTTGAATGGGTTTTTGCTAAATGGCCTGAAATAAGGTCTGTGGTGAACAAAGCCTCTAAATATTTTCACGTTTTGATCTATGACATAAAACACACAGTTATAACCTGCTTCTGGTTTTTAAAACTTTATTGTGTCTGATTGTGTTTTTTAAAATCTTTAAATATAGGCTTCAAAATGTATAAATTTTGGATTAACTTGTACAGATTATCTTGCTAGACAAAACGTGTAAGGGCTTTGTTAAACACAGATCTTATTTTTTGCGATTTTCCAAAAGTCTATGGGGAAAATGCATTGCTTTTCGACCGAGGGAACCCATGCGCCGCTAGCTTCCGAGTTGTCCTACAAAGTGACGTCATCACTTCGGATCTCTATTAGATAGCTCTAAAAATGAATTGTTACTAGTCATAGGGTATGTCTCCTTGACTTCCATTCATTTTTAATTAGAGAGCTCAATTGAATTGTTACTAAGAATTACAATTAGAGAGCTCTCTAATTCAGTTTTTACTAAGAATGCAATTGCAGAGCTCTCTAATTTAATTTATACTAGTAAAAAAACGAATTAAAGATATGTATAATTGCAGAGCTCTGTAATTGAATTAAAGAGCTCTGTAATTGCATTCTTACTAGTAATAACTGAATTAGAGAGCACAAATATAATTGTTACTAGTAAGAATTGAATTCGAGAGCTCCGTAATGCTCAGAAATGAAAATGTTGTCATCCTTCACTCAATCAAAACCTGATGGATTTCTTTTGTCCATAACTAAATTGAATTGATTTCATCTTGATTTTGTTATATTTATTGCATTATTCAGTCTGTTTTTTGTGGACCAAACTAATGCACCATAATTATATTTCGGAGTTGTAAATAAAGATTATTGGAGTAAGTTTTACAATAAAACACCAGTTCAGTCTTTATTGCAGGTTTTTACAGTCGAGGACTCATTTCTCAATGGGTCATTCTTCACACACTGAGCACAACAGAAGTACATGTGTGCTAAACTGAGGATCATGTGTCATCATGGCTTTGGCACGAAATGCATTCAATGACTATCTTTCAAAGTACTTTAATTATTATTCTCTCGCTTCGCCACAACTCTGTCCTACAGGCCAATCTGCACACGCTTACACACTTCTACACTGTTAAACTTCGCTTCAGAACAGTAGCTTATCCTGCACATCTTTCACTGTGGAATAACCTACTGTAAATAAAGTACACAGGATTATTGTGTGTGTGTGTTACAGTATGTGCCTGTCTGGAATGAGAGTTTAAATGGGTTTTTGTGCTGACTGAGTTCGTAATACTGCTATTAGAGAAACTCAATCCTGCTGCATTAAAGAGTGACACAGCAGATGTGGAGATTCAGATCCAGTCCAGCACACACACACACACACACACACACACACACACACACACACACACACACACACACACACACACACACACACACACTCTCTCTCTCTCTGTCTCTAAGAGCTGCTCATGATCAGAGATCTTTCTCTGTGCTTTAAACCAAGACATATCTAAGAACGTTTTATAACAAAGAAATGTTATCGAACATCAAGTTATGTGAACGTTATGCACTCAGAGTGTGTGTGTGTGTGTGTGTGTGTGTGTGTGTGGGGGGGGGGGGGGTTTAATGCAAAAGTCAAAGGAACATTTCATTTCATCATTATTGGAATGTAACTTTGAAATGTTCTCTAAACGTTCTGAAACATTAGATAACGTCCAATGAAAATGTGTCGGTTTTTGATCGGTCTGTTTCTGTAACTACAACAAGAACAATTTGAGTAAACACAACAACTCATTCTTAAGTTTTCTGGATTCTGTAGTTGTTTAGTTGTTGTGCCGAAGCGTTTTTGAAAGTTATACCGGTTGTTTCACCAAAATAACCTGAAATTTTATTAACGATTTAAGAACATTATTAAAGAACAGAAAACACTGAAAGAACCTTCAATTAATGTTCCTGGAAGAACGTTTGTTCATAACTTGAGAGAACTTTCCCTGGGAAACTGTGTGTGTGTTTGTGTGTGTGTGTGTGTGTAAGTGTGAGAATGAATATTTGAATATTCTCTCTGAGAACATTTGAATCCTTTCTTGAAGAAATTTGATTCAAATAAAGAAATCAAATGTGAGTGTGTGTTCTAGTGTGTGTGTGTGCGTGAGTGTGTGTTCTAGTGTGAGTGTGTGTTGACTATTATCAGCAGTAGTTTGGCTCGTTCACCCTGAACTGTGTGTGTTTTGACTGTGACGGCTCAGATTATATCAGTGTGGAGACGAAGCGCTTGAGTTTCTCACCCGACACTGATCTCACACACTCTTTACACACACCTGTTACTGTTATGCTCACATGTAACGGGTCGGGTCTCACTGCGGAAACTCAATAAAGAGCCGGTAGTGTTTAGAGTGAATGTAAGATATTCCACATAATGCAGCTCGACCACTGTGAGTTCGTCAACTTAAATATACACACTTACTGGACTCACACAGATCTGACCGAAACCAGTGACTGATCCCAGTGACCGATCACAGTGACTGAAACCAGTGACCGAAACCAGTGACCGATCCCAGTGACCGATCCCAGTGACTAATCCCAGTGACTGAAACCAGTGACCGATCCCAGTGACCGAAACCAGTGACTGATCCCAGTGACTGATCCCTGTGACCGATCCCAATGACGGAAACCAGTGATCGATCCCAGTGACCGAAACCAGTGACTGATCCCAGTGACTGATCCCAGTGACTGAAACCAGTGACTGAAACCAGTGACCGATCCCAGTGACGGAAACCAGTGATCGATCCCAGTGACCGAAACCAGTGACCGATCCCAGTGACTGATCCCAGTGACTGAAACCAGTGACCGATCCCAGTGACTGAAACAAGTGATCAAAACCAGTGACTGATGCCTGTGACCGATCCCAGTGACCAAAATCAATGACTGATCCCAGTGACCGAAACCAGTGACTAAAACCAATGACCGATCCCAGCGACCGATCCCAGTGACCGATGCCAGTGACCGATCCCAGTGACCGATCCCATTGACCGATGCCAGTGACCAATCCCAGTGACCAAAACCAATGACCGATCCCAGTGACCGAAACCAGTGACCAAAACCAGTGACTGATGCCAGTGACCGAAAGCAAGGACCGATGCCAGTGACCGAAACCAGTGACCAAAACCAGTGACTGATCCCAGTGACTGATACCAGTGACCGATGCCAGTGACCGATCCCAGTGACCGAAACCAGTGACGAAAACCAGTGACTAAAACTAATGACCCATCCCAGTGACCGAAACAAGTGATCAAAACCAGTGACCGATGCCAGTGACCGATCCCAGTGACCGAAACCAGTGACCAAAACCAGTGACTGATCCCAGTGACCGATACCAGTGACCGATCCCAGTGACCAATCCCAGTGACCGAAACCAGTGACCAAAACCAGTGACCAATCCCAGTGACCGAAAGCAGTGACCGATGCCAGTGACCGATCCCAGTGACCGAAACCAGTGACCAAAACCAGTGACTGATCCCAGTGACCGATACCAGTGACCGATCCCAGTGACCAATCCCAGTGACTGATCCCAGTGACCGAAACCAGTGACCAAAACCAGTGACTGATCCCAGTGACCGAAACCAGTGACCAAAACCAGTGACCAATCCCAGTGACCGAAACCAGTGACCAAAACCAGTGACCAATCCCAGTGACCGAAAGCAGTGACCGATGCCAGTGACCGATCCCAGTGACCAAAATCAATGACCGATCCCAGTGACCGAAACCAGTGACCAAAACCAGTGACTGATCCCAGTGACCGATACCAGTGACCGATGCCAGTGACCGATCCCAGTGACCGAAACCAGTGACCAAAACCAGTGACCAATCCCAGTGACCGAAACCAGTGACCAAAACCAGTGACCGATCCCAGTGACCGATACCAGTGACCGATGCCAGTGACCGATCCCAGTGACTAAAACCAATGACCGATCCCAGTGACCGATCCCAGTGACCGAAACAAGTGATCAAAACCAGTGACTGATGCCAGTGACCGAAAGCAGTGACCGATGCCAGTGACCGATCCCAGTGACCAAAATCAATGACCGATCCCAGTGACCGAAACCAGTGACCAAAACCAGTGACTGATCCCAGTGACCGATGCCAGTGACCGATCCCTGTGACCGATCCCAATGACGGAAACCAGTGATC
Source organism: Pimephales promelas (assembly GCF_988280905.1). NCBI lineage: Eukaryota > Metazoa > Chordata > Actinopteri > Cypriniformes > Leuciscidae > Pimephales > Pimephales promelas. Next base: position 38,709,298 of record NC_142777.1, read on the forward strand.
GATCCCAGTGACCGAAACCAGTGACTGATCCCAGTGACTGATCCCAGTGACTGAAACCAGTGACTGAAACCAGTGACCGATCCCAGTGACGGAAACCAGTGATCGATCCCAGTGACCGAAACCAGTGACCGATCCCAGTGACTGATCCCAGTGACTGAAACCAGTGACCGATCCCAGTGACCGAAACAAGTGATCAAAACCAGTGACCGATGCCAGTGACCGATCCCAGTGACCGAAACCAGTGACCAAAACCAGTGACTGATCCCAGTGACCGATACCAGTGACCGATCCCAGTGACCAATCCCAGTGACCGAAACCAGTGACCAAAACCAGTGACCAATCCCAGTGACCGAAAGCAGTGACCGATGCCAGTGACCGATCCCAGTGACCGAAACCAGTGACCAAAACCAGTGACTGATCCCAGTGACCGATACCAGTGACCGATCCCAGTGACCAATCCCAGTGACTGATCCCAGTGACCGATCCCAGTGACCAATCCCAGTGACCGAAACCAGTGACCAAAACCAGTGACCAATCCCAGTGACCGAAAGCAGTGACCGATGCCAGTGACCGATCCCAGTGACCGAAACCAGTGACCACAACCAGTGACCAATCCCAGTGACCGAAACCAGTGACCAAAACCAGTGACCAATCCCAGTGACCGAAACCAGTGACCAAAACCAGTGACCAATCCCAGTGACCGAAACCAGTGACCAAAACCAGTGACCAATCCCAGTGACCGAAAGCAGTGACCGATGCCAGTGACCGATCCCAGTGACCAAAATCAATGACCGATCCCAGTGACCGAAACCAGTGACCAAAACCAGTGACTGATCCCAGTGACCGATACCAGTGACCGATGCCAGTGACCGATCCCAGTGACCGAAACCAGTGACCAAAACCAGTGACCAATCCCAGTAACCGAAACCAGTGACCAAAACCAGTGACCAATCCCAGTGACCGAAACCAGTGACCAAAACCAGTGACCGATCCCAGTGACCGATACCAGTGACCGATGCCAGTGACCGATCCCAGTGACTAAAACCAATGACCGATCCCAGTGACCGATCCCAGTGACCGAAACAAGTGATCAAAACCAGTGACTGATGTCAGTGACCGAAAGCAGTGACCGATGCCAGTGACCGATCCCAGTGACCAAAATCAATGACCGATCCCAGTGATCGAAACCAGTGACCAAAACCAGTGACTGATCCCAGTGACCGATGCCAGTGACCGATCCCAGTGACCGAAACCAGTGACCAAAACCAGTGACCGAAACCAGTGACCGATCCCAGTGACCGATACCAGTGACCAAAACCAATGACCGATCCCAGTGACTGAAACCAGTGACCGATCCCAGTGACCAAAACCAATGACCGATCCCAGTGACCAAAACCAGTGACCAATCCCAGTGAACCGTCTCTTAAACACATCAGCATGAAGGATCTTTCAACAGCTTGCAGAGAAACACATCAAATCACCGTTGATGTTCCATTAACCGTCAGGATAATACAATCACAGCAGCTGTAATGGACTCTCTCTCTCTCACACACACACACAGAAGAGAAGATGAGGCTCCATCAGTCTGAACACTCAAGCCTTTGTGGTTTAATACTCTTTGCATTCATTTGAACTGATGCTGAAGGTGATGATACACAGGGCAACAATCGCCGAGCAGCACTGCTCAATCACTGCTCAATCAGCCCTGTGTATCATCATCACCTGTGCATCATCATCACCTGTGCATCATCATCATCACCTGTGAATCATCATCACCTGTGAATCATCATCACCTGTAGTGTGAGAAACATGGAGGAAAACATCTCAACAGACACGAGGACCAGAGAACTTTAACCAAAAGATGACAATCAGTTCTCTGTCTCTTTCATCTCTCTTTAATCTCCAGGTGTTTGTGCCTCACGTGTCGCTCGTGTGTGTGTGTGTGTGTGTGTGTGTGTGTGTGTGTGTGAGTCACCATCAGAAGGCTGTTTCATGGAGGAAAAGATCTGCTTTTACTGTAAAATAATGAGACACAAATAGAGGCATTCACCAGCTTAACCAGGTGACCATTAAACACCCTGACTCACACACACACACACACACACACACACACACACTGGATAACACTATAGCTCAGTGCTCTTCCTCCTCTGCGTTCATCCTCGCCTCGGAGTATCACAGCTCCCAATGCTCTCGTGTTGCTCTTCATTCCTACGTCACTGTGGATAAAAGTATGAACTAAAAAATAATAAATGGAAATGACAAATCTGAGCACAGTTTGAGTCATTGAACCAAACATGCTATATTACGAAGGTACAATTTTATGTGTCGGTTGAGTGACTCAAAAAAAAAAAATCATAATGGTGCTAAATAATATCACATTAAGTGATACAAGGTATTTTTCCTATTTCTGGAGGCAGTGGAATGAAAGCTTATGTTTTTTAAGAGAAATGTGTATGTTGTCTGTAAATCGATGTCTGTATGTATTGTTCTTGTTCTACTTTGTTTGTTTTTGATATGGACCCATTGGTCTGAAATAAAGAGTAATTCATTCATTCATTCATTCATTCATTGAACCAGGCCATTATTCACATCCAGAGAATCACAGTTTTCATCGGCTCTAAACCTGCTGACAGCACAGAGATGAGGGGCCGCAACACTGCTGACCTTTGACCTTTACACTTCAGAGGTCAGCGCGACGACACCAACCCTGGCGACATTCAGGAGAGACGCAGACGTCTAATGTGTTTTGCACTGATTCACACACACGCATAAACTATTTATAGTATTCTATAAAGCAAAATATGTATTTTACAAAATAATTTAGACTTTAAATTTCTAGAAAATCAAAGCTGTGTGTCCAACCAAGTTGTGTTGCAAATGTAAAGTTGATATTATAAGAAATTGAGCCGGTCAGTGGTTTTAAAGTACGGTCTTCATGAATGATCCATCGTTTCTGATGATTACTAAAATATGTGACGGGGGGAAAATAGCAATAAAAAAGCTGCGATAATAATTTTTCTCTTGTTTTTTTGTTTAGTAAATAATATGAATAAAAATGTACAGGCTAAATAACAATTTTTCAATGAAAATATTTTATCTTTGTAAGTTTATGTACTTTATTGTATAGGCTATGTATTGGTAAAGGTTCATTAGTATATTAGTTAGCTTGAACTAAAATATACTGCATGTATACAGCATTTATTAATCTATGTTAATGTTAACTTCAAAATTTACAAAAACTTTATTAAAATCTTGTTAAAAGTAGTTAATGCACCTATAACTAACATGAACAAACAATGAACAGCTGTATTTTTTATTTACTAATGTTAAGAAAGATGAATATAGTAACAAATGTATTGCTCATAGTTTAAGTTACTTAATACATAACCAATGTTAACTAATTAACCTTAATGTAAAGTGTTACCAATTTATTATACCTGTTTATAAATATATTTGTGTTTGTATTGACGTCCGGCTGCGTGTGTTTAACAGAACTACATTTCCCATCACCCTTTGCGCATGCATCACGACCAATGGGCGGAGTCTCGGGTTCGCGAGTGTCGGTTTGCGGGAGGAGCTCAACAGAACAAACCGACACACAACCCGAGTGGAAAATGTGAACGGAAGACTCGGGATTGGAAATAACGACATAAACCCGGTATAAGAGTGTTCATATGTGGATGCGATATGATATCTGAGAGGACCTGCGCGCTAAAGGTGAGATATGTATTAGATATTTATCCGAAGTTCCACTCAGAGTCACTGCGTCTACACTGAACGCGAGCGACGCGATAAACTAGAACGCTCCCATCATGATCAACGCGACGCTTGCCGTGCCGACAGGAGCGTTCTGTTGTTTGATGCGTTGTTAGTCAACGGGCAGTTTCAGTCAGGATAGCCGTTAAAATAACCGACACTGTTCAAACGAATGTTTTTAAATAAGAAAATCAATGTCTAATGGAGAGAGACTGGGACGCGTGTAATGTGTGTGTGTGTGTGTGTGTGTGTGTGTGTTCAGAGTCTTTGTCACCCGGGACAGGCGGAGCTCGGGTTTGGTGTATGTGACCCGTTACTGTAGATAGCTGGCTTCTGTCCGGTTCTGAACGGGTTTGTGTTGATTGATGGGCGTTTAAAGATCCGTTTGAAGAATCGCAGCGCTCAGATTCGCTTTGGCTCTGACAGCCATTTACTATGGTGACCAAAGTTTCCGTTAAAAACAATAGCGACTACAGTATAATTATTCTACCACAGTAAAACCCTGGCCATTTACAGAGATTAGAGGGTTACTTTAAAACGTATTCCACATTATAGGATAGCTATTACTTCCTAAAATAGTATTTTGTAACGTAATTTAAACAAAACAATATTAAAGTAACGTTAATGTAATCGGATTACTTTTGGATTCCGTAAAGGTCACGTGTGTAAATAAAGAATAGCTGTCTTCAAAATGAAGGTTGTCCCATGTTATTTATTTTAGCATGGTGGTTTAGGTTTTGTTGGTTTTATTATTGGAAGACAGTCTTGATTTGTTTTCTATTAAAAGACACTGGCTGTGTGTCAAACCTAGTCAGCATTTTTGGGACATCAATCATATTATCTTTGTGAATTGATGACATTTTTGTGGCATCTTATCAAATGTACTTGCTATATTTAATCCAAGTCATCCTTAATATTACTAAAATGCATTTGATTCACGAGTTTGATCCCTCACTGTTTGAGTTGGCTCAATATTTGCATGTTTCAGTGGTTCGTTGCTCTTTTGCATGTTGGCCAGTATCCTATGATGCTTCTCTGAGTCTTTGCATTGGTGTTTTTGCCATATACCTTAACCAAGCTTTCTTCCTAATCTAGTTGTCTAAAAACCCCGACATTGTATATTTATGAATATTGTCGCGCCGTTCACTCTTTTGTGTTGCTTTGGATAAAAGTGTGTGCTAAATCAAGGTTGTAAAGTCAGTGGTTGCTGGAAAAACGTGCATGGGTTTTATTCATGATATATTGGTTGATAAAAAGTGAAGTATGATTGTGGACTGATAAAGTTGGGCTGGAGAAAGTTAAGTTCATTAAAGTCCCCCTGTGGTGAAAATCAAGCTTTTAATGTTATTATTAAAATGTATACATGTTTATAAGTTCACGTATTCTCTTGGGATTCAAACCCATGGCTTTGCTAGCTCCATGTTTGAGCTGATTGGTCACTAAAAAAACATGTTCAGAAAGTAAACCAAATACATGTTGGCTTTAGTGTTGACTGTGTCTGTTTCAGGGTGTTTCCTCAACGCTATGATGGACTGTCATAGACAGGTTTGATGGAGACTTCACTCTTTAGGGTCTGAACCGCCCGCAACATTCAACCCCGTCATCTTCACGGTCCAGTTCTGCATTCGTCAAGGGGGGGGAGCGGTCACTCAAACTCATCATCATGATGACGGACGGGTGTCTACGCAGACGCCCTCGCAGGGTTTGAGAACATGCCCAGAACAATCTGAACGACCAGTCCATCTCGACCCGCCGGACTCGGATCATGGCCCAGACCAGCCTGTTGCAGGGCAAGCGCTTCTACTGCCGCGAGTGGGTCTTCCACAAGATCCAGCACTGCCTTCAGGAGAAAACCCAAAACCTCAGCGCCCCGGGGTCCTCAGAACCGCTGGAGCCCGTCAGCGGGCCGGGGAAGAGCGGGTCGTGGGGGGTTCTGCTGCTCGGCGGACCCGGGAGCGGGAAGACGGCTCTGTGTACGGAGTTACTGTGGCCCGTTTCTGTTCACCGCGGGCTTCACCAGCACTGTCTGGGCTTCCACTTCTGCCGGCCCGAGGACTCGGACACGCTGTGTGTGAGCGGGTTCGTTCGCGGACTGGTGGCGCAGATACGCCGATCCGGACTCGTCCCGGATTACGAGGAGAAAGTGAGGGAACCGGCGGTCCAGAGCGCACTGCAACCGGGAGAATGCGAGAGGAACCCAGCCGAGACGTTCAAGAGGTGAGGAACACGTTCATTTTTTTTTGCCTTTGGCTTGCTTAGTTGGGGACATTTCATTCAATATTCAACAATATTATTGATCATTATATGAGAACTGAACTGAGCTGGATGATGGGGCTGGGTAATAAATATCGATTTCTCGATATCAATCGATTCTCATTTTTACGAACTGATATCGATTCTTGAATCGATTAGTCATCCTGTTTCATTTGAATGAATGGATCATTGTATCGCGGCTGCGCGCATCCAAAAAATCGCAATAATCTTTGTCCTTTGTTACTATTGATATGAAACAAAGTCTCAATTTTCAAATTACGTCCATTTTCTTTAGAAATTCAAAAACATAAATAGTGTTTTGGCCAAGCGGCAACCTCCCCGTCTCTCTCTTGAAGCCAATACGGAAGTGAATTAAACTGCAATTTATCGAGTGGCCGCTTGAGGCAGGCTGCAGAAGCGAGTCAAATCTGTATCTCCCCCATGTTAAAATGCCCAACTTTACAGCAGAAAAAAACATGTTTACAGCCTGGAGCAAAAAGTGGCTTTGGTCTATTGAGCTCATTTTTCCCTTCATGACAACTGTGAGGGGGGTGAATTTTTTTACAACTCATCTGTTTAAATTATATTTAAGCCTTAAAGTTCTGCATAATTAAGGGCGTGGCCACTTGAGTGACAGGTGGATTCATGCTGCCGCTTTCACTGCTAATCGTTAGTCTGCTGTCTGTTAGCGTCACCCTCAGCTGTGTTTCTGCTTTTCCGGGATTATTTCATACAATTTAATACATGTATTATACCTTCGCCCGTGCACGCCGTTGGATTCCGTCGTGTTGAGCATGGAGAGAACAACCAGCGCCGTGTTTCCAGCTGTTTCCCTCTCATGCACTAATGGATGTCTGATGATTTCAGCGCGTTCTCTCCGTCCATGCAATAGATGCACACCCTTGAATGAGCGCGGATTTCTAGTTCATTTACTTGAAGTTCTGAGGTAATATTTGGTTTGACCCATCTGAGAGGCGGCCAAAATCGGATTGTAAAATGGACTGAATTAAAGCTCTTTACGAACTTGACGTGAGATGCCGACTGACATGTGTGCTTGCCTTGAATCACTGTCGCATGCACAAGCTTAGAGCAATATTGTAAGTAACTTATACATTTTAACTAGCAGAATAATAATGCATCACAATGCACATAGTTGACTGCTTGTATGTTGTGAGAAATGTGTGATCTGTGTTAATGTACTTGTATATGCTCTTAACTAATTGCCCCTTGTGAGATTAATAAAGTTGATAAAAAAAAGTCAAGTAGTCTCACTTTTAGTTACATCTTAACTATTATAATATTTCGAAGGGCAAAACATGAACTTTAACCATTGGCTTTACTTTTTCAATCAGCTGTCAATTCAGCGGAAGTAGCATAGCATTAGCACCTCAGCTCCACCCGCGTCCCGCCTCTTTGCCCATTTTAATTTATCCGGTAGTGACGAGAGGTGACGCACTGCCAAGATGGCGACGGTCGGCCCCGCCCACTTTAGGCCTCAAAATCGCTCTTCAGAAACCTATGGGTGACGTCACGGACACTACGTCCATATTTTTTACAGTCTATGGTTTTGGCGCTGTGGCGTGAGATCGCTCTGGAGAAGCAGCAGCGCTGATCTCTCTTCCGGCTTAATAATACCAGTCACAGCGCCAAATAAACATGAATGAACATCTGAAAGTGTGTTAAAGATACAGTACAACTTAGTGATGCACCGATGTGAAAATTTGTGGCCGATACCGATAACCGATATTAACATTGCTGTTATGGCCGATACCGATATTTACCGATGTCGATATCCCTGTATAGAAAACACATAGCGAGGATTAGGGCTGCACGATATTGGTAAAAAATGACATTGTGATATTTTATTTTTCTGCGATATATATTGTGATATAAAACAATTTCACCAGATTACTTAAATTGCTCTATTTGGAAAGAATGAATCATTCTAGAATGACTGGGGTAGTTTTGTCATGGAGTATATCCACAGAAACTAATATTAATAGAATGTTAACAAAATTTGTTAACATTCTTAATCTATTAACCTTACACTTTACAAGAAGGTTCCATTTATTAAAGTGTTCATTTAATGTACACTTTAATAAATGGAACCTTATTGTAAAGTGTTTCCGATTTATGTATCTTGAGCTCAGTGTTGGACAGATCAGTTGTTTTAACCATTCATTAAAGTGAATCGGTTCAAAGGAGTCATTAGTTCGCGAAACGGACGTGTCATTAACGGAACCACGGCACACGTTGTGTGATTATCCAGGCAGTTTAGAACATCGCACGAGATTTGTCTCGACTTATTTTTACAGTCTATGGTCTCGACAGTCGACACAGAAAACATTTCATCAACACGATAGATTTTTTTTTTTTGGTTTATTGAAAGTGTGGTTTCACAATTCACAACCAGTAGTTCAGAAGTAGTTCAGTAGTTCACCTTTTACCATCGTGTATTCTCAAAGATATTCAGTCAACTCAATTCATAAACATGCGTGAGGGGGAAAGAGAGCAAGACATTTTGAAGACGGCGCGCGTGACCGGTGCTTTCACTCTTGTTCCCTCAGTTAAACAAGCGAAAGACATTTTGAAGACGGCGCGCTTGACCGGTGCTTTCACTCTCTCTTGTTCCCTCCGTTAAACAAGCAAAAGACATTTTGAAGACGGCGCGCGTGACCGGTGCTTTCACTCTCTCTTGTTCCCTGAGTTAAACAAGCGAAAGACATTTTGAAGGCGGCGCGCGTGACCGGTGCTTTAATTGACTCTCGTTCCCTCAGTTAAACAAGCGCAGCAGTCACTCATCTACATCACTTACCGGTCAAATATGGCTTTGGCGGGACAAAAATACGCATTAGGAAGGCTGGCAGAAAACAGCTCACCAGTTCCAGTCGTGCGCTTGATGTTTAAACGCACTTGCGCTTTTAATACGCGTGCAAAAACAAACATCCCCGCCCCCACGCAAGTCAAATACACAGGGAATGATCATCGGCCTGTTCACATCGGCCCTATTTTGACATCGGAACGATACCGATGTGTAAAAAATTGACCAAATCGGCCGATATTATATCGGCGGCCGATATATCGTGCATCACTAGTACAACTTATCCAAATCCGGATCATGTCACATTGATTCGCTCAATCAGCGTTTCAACCGTGGAAAGACGTCAGTTAAACAGCTTGTAATCAATGTATCGTCATATTTACCTCAGAAAACCCACATAAACTCGTTAGTCAGCTAGAAATAAATAACTCTAGAGAGGAGCATTTTGCTAAATATATACACCATATTACATATGCATTATAATCTTAATGTTCTTCAATATTTATTGCATGTTTGAATAAATCTGGCAAGTTTTTATGACAGCCACCATTTAAATGTTTATATTTCATATAATCGTCTTATTATAAAAATAAATAAATGTGTAATTTAAGTGTTTGTATAGCTACAAAACAGTTCATTATTACCTTCATATTAGGCTAAGCCTATAGGCTACAACTAGACTCCCATAGTTTACAGCATTAGTTAAGAGATTTAATTTCCTTGAGAAAATTTGCCATTTATTGTAACTGATATCCAAAATAATCGATATTGAATCGAATCGGAATCGAATCTAATTGCAAGCTTGTGAATCGAAATCGAATCGAATTGTGAAATTTGTGTCAATACCCAGCCCTACTGGATGATGACGTCACGGTTTTCTCCAGAGCGGCTATATACTGTATATATATATATATATATATATATATATAATACTGAATGTACTTAAGCTGGACTGAGAGGATATTTTCTTCTAGAATATCAAGCATTATTAAAGACAAGTAAACACACTGAACAAAGATACGACTGAAATAGACTGTGAGTGTGTGTGTGTGTGAACTCTAGTCTTTGGTCACGTGTGTGTTGATGTGAAGGTCTCGGCTGTACTCTGTGAACTCTACAGTTGAGCGAGAGCGAGAGCAGAGAGAGATATGATTGATTGATCAGCTTCTGTGTTTAACAGCTCAAGTCGAGTCTGATTTATGATTTATTCAGTATCAGTTTATTACGATCAGTAAAACCTTTGGGGTCAGGATGTTTGTGAAAGAGTCTCCTGCTCAGCAGGGCTGCGTGTATTTGATCAAAAATACAGTAAAATTGTGAAATATTTTTACAGTTTAAAATAACAATAATACAGTAAAGTGTAATTTATTCCTGTGATTAAAGCTGAATTTATCATCATTACTCCAGTCTTCAGTGTCACATGATCCTCCAGAAATCAAGGATCTGATGAGCAACAAACATTTATGATTATTATCAGTGTTGATGAATAGAAAGTTCAAAAGAACAGCAGTTATTTGAAGTATAATCTAACATTATAAATGTCACTTTTGATCAATTTAATGCGTCCTTGCTGAATAAAAGTATTAATTTCTGACTCCAGATGTTTGAATGGGAGTGTATATAGCGATGAGGACTGACGGGTCTGTGATGGTGATGGTAAATAAGTGCTGGAACTGCCTTCATGACTGAAGCGCTTCAGCACACACACGTGCAACTAAAGTGTGTGAGAGTGTGTTGTTGTGCAGAGTCTCGAGCCGTTTCATCCGCTTTATTCTGGTGTTTTCATCAGTGAAATGCTGCAACTAGGGGTGTGTGTGTGTCGGTTCACAAAACTCACGGTTCGATACGATACAGCGGTGACACGGTTCGGTATGTTTTTAAAACTAACATCATCTTTTTTAATTTGAGCAATGACACTCACACACACACACACAGGCTCAGTTCTGAATCAGATTGGTCTGTTTTGGGCCGAAAGCTGATTCGGATTCGGATTGTGTTGGTTTACTCCAGGACTGTGTGTGTGTGTGTGTGTGTGTGTTGAGGGCTTGAGCTAATGAAGGATGATCGTGTGGATCTCGTTCTCTGAGAGATGATTCAGCAGTTTTACTCGATGCTTCAGACACCGTTTAAACACACACACACACACACTCTCCTCTGAACAGGTGCTGATGTCAGTGCTGGCTCAGTGCCTTCGGGAACAGTCCTGTAATTGATTATGATGCATGAACATTCAACATTGCGATGTTGGTTTGCTAGTTTGTCTTTGATTTAATCAGTGTCTTTATGCAGCCATTGGTTTCTGATTCTTTGTGTTTTTGCTAGGGTTGGGTATCGTTTGAATTTGAACGATTCTGATTCCGATTCCGATTCCTTGTTTCGATTCCGGTTCCTAACGATTCTCGATTCCGATTCTTCTAAGAGGCAGGGTCAAAAAAGTTTAGCTAACCTTGCTAACCAACGGCCTTTCTGAAGGAAATACTCCTTCTGTCACAAATACTCCTTTTGTCACAAATTTTGCATTTTGCCGAGATTTCGTTATTTTTAGAAAAGCGAAGCCACACTTTGGACCGCCGACGCAAGCTACTCATGTTCGACTCGCGTGGTTATGCCAACACTTCCGGTAGACGCTTCTTCGTTGGTGTTGTTCAGCGGTTTCTTCTTCCGCTCGGCGGACTGTGAATATCGAAACTAGGAATTGAAGTTTTAACTTTTGAACGATTCCGGGAAAAACGAAAAGTTAGTCTCGGTTCCAATCGATACTCGATTCTCGATACCCAACCCTAGTTTTTGCACACATTTGCACATGCCAGCGATCTTTCTCTGGACTGTATCTGATGTCAAGTCAGTTTTATTTGCATAGTGCATTTCACAATACAGAGCGTTTCAAAGCAGAAAGTCTTAATATCTAATGCCTTAGTCACATTTAGCAAATCAAAGTGCAATAATAATATAGGCTTCTTACATCTTTTGGGACTAAATAAGCAATCTAGCAGTTGAGAATTGCTATATTATTTGACTTTATATGTGCAGGGAAAGTTAAATATGATTATTTAGTTATTATCTTGTATTGTGTTCATATTGAGGATTATAAGGTTTTGTTTTGGTATAATGATAAGTCTAATTACTATTTGGTGATGATGTATGTCACTGATGCAACGACACCTGACAATCTGCTGTAGTGCATTCTGGGAGATTTAAGACCACGCTCCACAAACACACTCTGTTAGTGTGTGTGACGTGGGCTGAGATCAATCATATTCAGACTTGTCTCGAGCGTTCGGTCAGATATTAGAATAATAGCTGTGATGATGATTATGATGAGATCAGACACGCATTTAAAGCTGACCAAAACTCGAGTCCTTTTAACTGGACTGTGTGATAACGACAGAAACGGACTGGAACTGAGTGGACCGACTGAAAGAGAGTAAACTATATTCTGAAACAGTCAAACTGCACAAATCATCCCGTTTATAATTAAATCCGATGCATTTCTACCCATTATTGTGTGCTTTCAGCCACCAGCTGTCAGAGTGTGATTGGTCGCAAGTTCAATTGGTCTTTGTTGGTAATGACGAGTTTCTTTTGGGAAATGCATATTCAAAGAACAATGTTATGCACTCACACACTCCTTATCTAGTGGCTTATGATGTCAGCGAGGCAGAAAACACAGAATCCAATCAAAATGAGGGATTGTGCTGATTGAACGTCACAGAATTAGGCAGATTTTGCATAAATCAAGCGTAGGGCTGCACAGCTAATCAAATGCCGACATGTCTGCGAATATTACAGTGCAAAAAGACTCGTCCGTGCCTCTATATGAGCACATTCATCTTCAGCGTTTCATCTGAGGACGCTATCGGCAGATACACACACAATCAAAGGTCTCACTGCAACCCGCCAAAATTAAAGTTCGGTTTAACTTGAAGAAATTATGACAGAAATGACATCATTATAGTAAAGCAGAAGTAACAAAGGATTTTTTTTTTAATTATTCATCCATGTTTTAATTTAAACTGTTAACTTTTGGAGTGCAACACACAAAAAAATATTGTTATATTTGACAGCATTTTAAAAGATTATGTAAATTGTTTTGTTTTCGATAATACTTTGTATTAAATTATTAAAAACTGAATTCTGAAAATGCGAAACAGATATTTTGAATTAATAAAACATTTCATAGGGTTAAAATTGAAATGTAAAGTGCTTTACAATTGAATAAAGTTTCATAAAAATGCAAAAGTTTTCTGACTTCAATTGATTGGATGTACTTTTTCTTTTATTAAAATTTGATTGAACCATTTAAATGGAATCCAGATGAATTAACATAGAATTGAGTTTTTCATAATTCCTTTTACTAAACCGCTTGAATGAATGACTTGCTGAGACTTTTAAACTCTTTTGTCTCTTTTGTGCATGTTTTATTCTTAGAAATGGTACTTGCATGTTTGATGAGCAATCGGATGACATCACCTGTGTGTGTGTGTGTGTGTCAGGTGTGTGCTGCTGCCGCTGCTGAGCTGCAAGGCTCCTCCGCAGGCTCTGCTGGTGCTGGTGGACTCGGTGGACGAGGGCTGTTTGACCCGAGACCGAGAGCAGAAGACACCGGAGAACATCGCTGATCTCCTGGCCGCTCACCACGAGCTCTTCCCGCCATGGCTCCTGCTAATCTGCTCCGCGCGCCGGCAGAACAAGCACATCACCAAACTCTTCACAGGTGACTTCAGCTGCTTGCTTCTATCAGTGGGCTTTCTTTAGGGACAATGCGCATCTGTTTAATCTGTATAAAGTAAACTAGTTAGTCTAAGGACTATGTGTCTTTTAGACATGGACATTTATGGATGTTGAGATTGCCAGATTTGTGTGTTGTGCATCAGAGAGTCGGTGAGAGGCTCATGCTGTGTTTCTAGGGCTGGGCATGGACGCAGTATGAACATACAAATGAACATTAATATTATCACACAAACATTTAAATTCGACATACAGCAGTTTTTATAATAATAACCCCCTGTAGTAAATTATTTTATCCCTTAAAACTCACCTTTGGTCACTAAAATCACATATTTAAACTTTTTTTCCCTTGAAATGTCTTAATGTAACTCAAAACCCTCGCCTCAATTAGTATGTGCGGTTCTATGAATATGCAAATGAGCCCCGCCTCCACTCACTCACTCAGAGATCCACTGGTTGACGATCACACGTTGATCTGATTGGTTACAAGGTCGTTTATGACGTCAGAAACACTGGCATTTTTGGTTTTTGGTTTTATTATTATTATTATTATAATATATATTTATTATCTAAATATAAATATTTAAAATTATGTAATATAGGGCTATATTTTCTGTCCAATTGTGTTTTTTCCCCTTCATTTTCTTGCCTTGTAGTTTTTTTTTTTAATTCAGATCCAGTAAAATGATTGCATTTAATTTAAAAGTCTAATAACAACACCATTAACAATTAATAAAAAAAAATAAAAAAACAATTATTTTTAAAAAGTTATTTTCAGTTTTGGTTTTCGGCCAACTGCATCCAGAATTTTAATTTCGGTGGATCCCTAAATACATTATTGTAAAGTGTTAATTTTAATAATAATAATAATGATGATAATAATATTTGTGCTGTAAAGGACAGTGCAGTTGTTGTGTGTTCAGACTGGATGAGTTTCTCAGCGCCTGCAGCAGGAAATCAGATCCAGATGTGTGAATATTTCTAATGAGCAGAAAGACTGTGTGTGTGTGTGTGTGTGTGTGTGTGTGTGTGTGTGTGTGAGGACAGATAAACGCTGCTGCTTGTTTTGGCCGTGTGGATTCTGTCTCAGCCGTCTGAAACTAAAACCCTCATTGACTGAGTCTTGTGACTTTCTAACTCTGACGTTTCTTCACTTTTTTTTTGTACATTTTTACACTTTTGTGGCATTTTATTCTTTTTTTAAGAAAGAGATTTATATATAAGTTTTTGTTTCCTGATATATTTTTTTACATTAGATTAATATTAAGTATTTTACCATAAAAATAAATATAGAATCAGTCATGGCTCTACGAAAACTGTGTACAGAGATCAAAATGAAGCACTAAAAGGTGAATTGACAATCGAGTTCACTTCATCTGCAGTGTGTGTGGACATTGAGATATTTAATTGTGGCATTGATGCATTAATGTGGCTTATTATTATATAATTATATGTTAATGTGCTCAGGTTTGTGTTGTCAGATTTTGTTTCAGCTCTTTATTTTTTGTTTTGAAAGTTAGAACATGTTGTCATATGCTACGCCTTCCTTTTGCAAACCGCAAACTATATAATTGCACAAGCAAGCACATATTAGTCTTGTGAGATTCAGTCAGTTCACGTTGCTTTGTGTTTGTGATGCTGAGATACTGTGACATCATTTGAGATTAATTATTTGAGGGAGTTACTTTTGTGAACAGAAGTGTGTGTTTGCGTGTCTTAGAACAGGAACAGGTGGCAGGTTTTCAGAATCCAGGTCAAACGGTAGTAAAAATACACCATCTGTGTGTGTGTGTGTGTGTGTGGCGGGACACAGTAAACATCCGTGACCAGTAAACCTGACCCCAGACCAGAAGATCAACGGAAAGCTGAAGTGGTTCATGTTCAGCATTAAAATCAGCCGCATTGAACCTCAGATTATAAACGCCAGCATACAGCAAACATTCACGCTCTTATTGTGCACATTATTCCATCATCTGTTAATATTAATATTAGCTCACTCTAAAAAATGCTGGGTTGTTTTAACCCAACTTTGGGTCAAATATGGACTAACCCAGCCGTTGGGTTAAATTTTTACATTACATTTTTAACCCAACATTTCGGGTTTGTCCATATTTGACCCAAAATTGGGTTAAAACAACCCAGCATTTTTTAGAGTGCTGGAAACATCACAGCACATCCAATCAGAACCACTTCCGGGATGAAATCGGCAGATATTACACCTAAAATTTCACTTTATTAGCATGACTGCGTCTGCGTGTCACACAATGTTGCAGAAGCATTTATAACATAAAATAATAAAACAAACAAACAAAACATATATACCGGTAGATCATGATTCATATCATAAGTAGCATGATAAATAAATAAAGTCCATCTTAATAAAGAGTTAATGAAGCGAGTCTCTGTGGAGTTAGCCATATAATCAGTGTGGTTGAGGCGCACACTTACTCATTAACACGTTTGACCGTTAGCAGTGTTTGGGTGTGAGGGGCCGACCTCTGCGACCTCTGTGCTGTTCCCATGGCGACGGGGCGCAGGGGTCAAAGGTTAATCTGTGGGAAATAGTGCAGAACCTTCAAATGAGTTGCCCTGCTGCCGGTTTAACGAGTTTGAAGTGCGATGTTGATCAATAATAATGTCTATTTTCTGTGGTTTTGTCGATTGCTGAGTGTGTTTTTGTGCTGGTTTGTGTGTGTTTTTGTCCTGAGGCGTTTCATATTCTGTGCACTGTGAATTATAATATTAATATACGTCCTGAGAAAGTCTTGTATGTTTGCGGGAATTTCCCACATTATAAGAGCAAATGAGTTGCACAAGAATTAATGCACTGAAAAGATATATATGTGCAATTGAGCTCATGCCTCATACTGACTGAAAGATCAGGAAGTGTGTGTGTGTGTGTGTGTCACTGTCTCTCCTGCAAACATCCCGTACCTTGAGCTGTCATCGTACTGAGGAGGATCCTGTCTCCTGATTGGCTGATCTCTGTTTTTCTGTTTTCAGCACTTTTAATAATTCTTTATCCTGGCTGAAACACTTTTGTTTCAATCTATGAGAATAATATCAGCCTTTGTTATTGTTTAGAGTGAAAGATATGAATATTCATAAAGTCGAGATTCCTGTTTATTTGATGGTGATTTCACGTTTCTTGTTTGTTTGAAGGCTAAATTATATAGTTTTTTAGGAGGAGGTGTCATGACTTGGCAAAATCATTTATTAGAAGTTTAGGTACACATATCCGTTTTTAAGGCTTTTACATTGATTGTTCATATCGATATCAGAATTATATCGTATCGACCGAATTAAGACATATATATTGTGATATAAATCTAGGTTGTGGATTCGATTCCCAGAGAAAACATGAACTGATCCAATGCTTGAATCTTAATGTAAAAAATTCAACTCAAGCTATAGACACTTTGCCTACTGTTGTACAATACTAAAGACATTGTTTTATCAATGATTTCTTCATTATTTTATAAAAATTAAAAACGTATTTGATTATATTTTTATAATAATTTGAAAGTGTCTACTTGATTGCTGACGATAGAGCTTTAAACAGTGAAATTGTGTAGATGTAATTAGTAAAGTTAAAGTGCCCCTAATAAAGCTGTTTATGAATGTAAAAGAGTTTTGTCTCCCAAAAGAAAGAATCGATTCTGAACTGAAATGAGTCGTCAGTAATGTAGGTTTGTACCTCATTAGCATAATGGCAGCCTGTGGTGTTGATTGGCTGAGCGGCGTCTCTTAGCCCCGCCCTCAAACACTGTAGTGTATCTGAGACTGGAAGAATTCGGCTCGTGTTGTTCGTGAGACTGATACGGTAAAACCCACGCCATCGTTACTGTTCCTATCACTGTGATCAAGATATGATAATGAGCGTCTGCTTTTTAACCAATCAGATCTCAGAGAGGCGGGGCTTAGAGAGACTGAGTGTTTCAGACACTGAGAGGAAAGAGCTGATTTTGACCTTGGATGAACGTGAGCCTGTCATAGGAGACGCCAAAACAACATTAGTAGCCTTTAAAATAGCATAAGGGCACTTTTATAAGTAAAATAATATATCTATGATATCATACTATCCAGTTCAACAATAGAGCAGCAGTCTTTCATCTCCATCTGCAGCCGAGAACATGTCCGTACATGATTTAATGTTTCTACATAATCATTTTCTCTCTCTCTCTCTCGTCTGCACTGTCCACTCGACACACACCTAACACACACTCACTGCTGAAACACTGCATTTGGATCAGAACACACACACACTTGATCTTTGAATTGCTCGTGTTCGGGAAGTTTGCTGATTCAAGTGTATTTTTAGGAAACTTTGCTCTTTTGGTAAGAGCTCAACTCGCATAATTACAAACGCGGAGCGCATGTGTGGGGCGATCGAGGGCGAGCGACGCTTCACCGCATGTACAGAGAGCGAGTTCAAACAGACGTAATCAAGACACACATGTGCGTGGGGTTCAGGGTTTAACATCTGACAGACTGGGAAGGCCAGATGATCTCAGAAACATCCTCTAACTGATGATCGATTTGATCATTGACGAATGATAATCTGATGCATGTTGACTATTCCTGTCTGCTGTACTTATTTAATGCAGTTTAATCATTATCTTTTCTCGGGACATCTATTATTATTGATGTAACTGCACTGACAGTTTCAAATTAGAACGACATTTTAACTCAGTTGAGCTGAATAATGACTCTAACTTTGCAATATTGTTATTGAACTAAATGTAATCAACATTGAGTTGAGCTGCATAATGACACTTGACTTCTGTAGAGCTGCTTTACAGCTAAATATTGAATTTCTTTCATAGTTGATGAGCTTTGTAATAGTGATGTTTCCCTAACAACGTCTTTACAGCATAATTTGAGACATTATTGAAACTCATATGAGTTTAAAGAGGTTTTTCTTTTTATCTCAATGCAGACAATGTGAACCCGTTGATCTCGTTTGACAGGGTTCATACAAGGTGCTTGAAGTACTTGATGTTTTGAAATGTAAGTCCTTGAAATGGCCATATTTATGGAAAGGTACTTGAAAATATTTCACAATAAATGTGAAATTAGTGTTTAATTTTATTGATAAAACAATCTTTTCACACAAAATCAAGCCGTCTGATCTTGATATTGTTCATATAAGTAATCAATGTATATGATACAACTTTCATTCTTCAGGTCAATCATATATTGATGGGAGGAAATAATCAGTTTGAATAAGGAAAGCGACATCTTTGTCATAGTATTCTTCCAATGGTTAAAGGAGTAGTTCACTTTTGAAAAAACTTTTGCTGATAATTTACTCTCCCCCATGTCATCCAAGATGTCCATGTCTGTCTTTCCTCAGTCGAAAAGAAATGAAGGTTTTTGATGAAAACATTCCAGGATTTTCTCCATATAATGGACTTCAATGGGAACCAAACGGTTCAAGGTCCAAAAGACAGTTAATAACAGTTTCAAAATGTAACTTTTCTAAGGACAAATGCTAGCCTTGCTCTATTCTGTGAGGCGCGTTTGTAACGTCACGTAATACGTAATTACGTTCAAAAGGTCACGGGCGACGTAGCCGGAAGTACAGAGTCAGTGTTTACAAGTTGAACGCATAGGTTGAACATGCAAACTAACTCAAACGCCGTTTACAAAAAAAGGAATTAAAAGGTAAAACAACGATGTCGGACGATTTTGATTCTGTACTTCCGGCTACGTCGCCCGTGACCTTTTGAACGTAATTACGTATTACGTGACGTTACAAACGCGCCTCACAGAATAGAGCAAGGCTAGCATTTGTCCTTAGAAAAGTTACATTTTTGGAATAAGTTTTGAAATAAGCGATCGTTTCGCATGATAAGACCCTTATTCATCGTCTGGTGTCGTTTAAAGACATTTGAACAGTTTGCACTGAAACTGTCTTTTGGATCTTGGACCGTTTGGTTCCCATTGAAGTCCATTATATAGAGAAAATCCTGGAATGTTTTCATCAAAAACCTTAATTTCTTTTCGACTGAGGAAAGACAGACATGGACATCTTGGATGACACGGGGGTGAGTAAATTATCAGCAAAAGTTTTTTCAAAAGAGAACTACTCCTTTAAAGTTTCCACAGTCATTGTTTGTGTTGCACTGTATTAATCTATCTATTAATCCAAAATTAGTGCTTGAAAGTAGTTTTACATGCAGTGTCTGTCCAAACCCTGATTTGATTTCCTCCGAGAGCTCGCGCTGTCTCTGTGTTATGTGCAGGTTCACACACCCAAGTGCCGCTCCTTATGCAAGCACACCTGTCTGTGGTTCTGTCGTATGATTGATGAATTCATTTATGCTTGAAGATCCAGTTTCCTCTCAAACCGCCTGCAGCATCTCCTGAGCCTCAGTGTGGATGTAACCGCAGCGTGTCTGTTCGTCAGCGGGCGTTGTAGAGTTTCTGACCCGCCGAAAACACATTGAACTCTGTGGAAATGGATAAATGCAGCTATAAAACTGAGAAGAGAGAAATCTCTCGCTGTGTTTGACTGGAAAACCTCCAGATACTCAAAGCACTTTTTTGTTTATTGATTGTAATGCATTTCTGTTCACTTTTACTACCGTACATTTGCTTGGATGTTTTCAAGTTCTTAATTAGGGGTGTGACGGTATATCATGTCACAATATGCTGCAATACTAAAATGTGATATGATTTGAGAATAGCGTATATATATATATATATATATATATATATATATTGTATATTTTTCACCCAAAATTAAGAAACTCAGAAGGTCGCACATTTTTAAAAACTATTAATATATATATATATATATAAACAACATTTTAAACTTTTATTTCATGTATGTAGTCAGAGTGTCTAACATAATTCTATATTTTTAGCAAGTTGAATCATTAATATTTCTATTCTTGTCACCATTGACCTGTCCATCAAGGAGAAGCCCGAATGCAGGCCTAGGCAAGGCAAGGCAAGTTTATTTATATAGCACATTTCATACACAATGGCAATTCAAAGTGCTTTACATAGAAGAAATTAAAAAAATCAAAAGAAATCAGAATAATTAAAACAGTTTAGAATAAAAAATAAGAAATAATAATAAATAAATAAATAAATAAATAAAAAGTAAAATAAATAAATAATAATAAAAAATAAAAAAATAAAATAAAAAATAAAGGCCTATTCAATCCAATCCTGATGTCATACCAAATTTTGCATTTCATTGTTCAGTACTTTTTGTGAACCGTTTACCATATAAATAGTAATTGTGGAAAACTTACTATTTTAATTAATTTTGTTCAAAGTATTGTGAGATTAGTGTATCGTGAGATCAGTATGGTGTATCAAACCGAATTGGGACATTTCCATTGTTGCACACCTTATACTTTACATACAAAGTTCAAAGTCACTAAACTAACGCATTATTACTTAGAAAAAAATCTATAGATTAAGATCGGATTCCCGCCCGTCAACAATAGTATAGTATTATTGATTGTATCATGTAATAATAAATAATAATAAGAATCTGACCGTCCGCCGCTCTCGTCGAAGTACATGTGTCCGGTGGGATGCTGAAAACATAAAGAAAGAGGTGTATAACACATTTCTAGGAGGCTAAATCTTGAATATGTTCTGAACTCTTGAATTGATTCCAGTATTTACTAGATAGACAGTAATTTGCTATCCGTTTTCTAAACCCTGTGAACTCTTTAACTGGTGGCAGTCTTCCAAACCCAACAACCTACTTAAATAGACGAGTTAGTCGCATGCAGGCCCGCTGGCCAAATAACATATTTGGGTCATCTATTCCACTGCCCCACTTTTAGTCCCCATAAAAGGCCCCTTCCTCTTCCAGCCTTTCTACTTCCTTCATCTGGAGTCACACAAGCTCAAGGCACGGAGGCAGCGGTGTGTTTATAATGGCAGGGTGAAGGTCTGGGTCAGTTAGTCCACTAATGGCGAAACAAACCTCAACCAAAGCAGGAACATGGGTTGTTGTAACCTGCATGCCTTTGACTTGCCTGGTTATTGTGAAAGGTAAACTGGATCTAAGTGTTTTGTAATAACTGGATATTAAAAGCCATAGGTATAAAGGAGAAGAAAGGATGGCGTGGAAGGCGGGACGATTGTCCACAGGTGTGCCTCTGTTGTCATTCATGCTCCGGTTTAAATTTCACACAGGTTTTATTTGGGAAACCTCAGCTGTTGACGGCAGCCTCGGGCCTTAAGCACCAACGACAAAGAAAATAACTCCTGAGCCCTTTCAGAAAGATGGACGTTATATAATCTCATTCAAAAGGGGTTTTGTGAACTTTTCAAACACTATGGGACTGGCCATGAAAGATGTAATCTGTGTTGCTGGTTTGAAACACTTTTGACTTGACTTGAAGTATATTGTATTTACTCCTTTCAGAGAGGAAGAAGGCCTTACCCTCTTTCCCATAGAAAATAGACTTGTATAGATTGCATTAGTGAGCAATTAAATTAGCCTTCATAGGAAAAATGTTTTGCCGCTCTCCCACCAGTAGGGCTACAGAAAGATGAAGACGTATGTGAACGACCTAGAGGGGTTCGTGTTTTTTCCTGTTCCTTTGACCTCTTGAGTCCATGGGAACTGTAAATAAAAACTTTGCATAAAATTCTTGATCCGTTGTTGCCGACCCAGATAAAACTATGGAATTTGCACTTATCTGAAGCAGAATGCCTAAGCTGTTGACATCTGGTGTTGGCATAAGTGCTTGTTTGTAAAACTCTTGGTTCTGCCTTGTTTTATTGTGCGAAATCTCTTTACAGTTTACGTGCAACTCTTGAGAACGCCTCAAACTGTGTTGAGTTGCAGATGTGACCTAGTTCTGCCACAGGAATCATTACACTTGTTTTATATTCTAGAGAAAACAAAGCAAATTCCACTCACCTTTTCTGCAGGAAAAGTGCCTTTATCTTGTCACTACTGGACTTTAGTTTTGAATATTTTGCAAGATTGTGTGTGTGTTTGTGTGTGTGTGTGTGTGTGTGTATAAAAAGGAAGTTTGCATTCCTCTTGTTGTATCTGCAAGATGTTTACCATTTAAAAAATGCATTTTGTTTTATATTTAGTATTGGCCCGATGACACTATTTGTCACAGATATTTATATATATTCCACAAGGAAATATAATAGCTGAATTGACAAACATCACAATGACTGTTTGTGCTTTGTCATAGTTGTTAGTCCCTGCTTTGTCCTGAGTAGTGAAGCTGCCCACAATCCTTTAAAAAAATCCTCATGCATGTTCTTTGGTTTTCTACATATTTGAGCATTTCACATTGAGGACAAATGAGGGACACAAACAAACTTTTTTACAATTGGTGCAAACATTTATTGATGCTCAAGAAGACACACTAGGAACCAAGCAAATGGAAACTTTTGTAAACAAATTTGAATCACTTAAAATTTGTATTGTCTTATGGGAACTATTCATATAGGTATCTTTGTTCTGAAGGTCTTTTATCTCGTTTATATCTATAAACTCTGCAACTTAGGAGCCAAAAGGGGTGATCAATACATTCAAGGATTTTATTGTCTTTCCAAAATCATGGTACATGATCTTGAACGAAATTAGTTCTGCAGTCCGGTTAAAAACATCTCAAGTAAATAACAGATCAGCAACTAAATAAATAAATACAAACTTGAAAAATGACCAGCATAGCAATAAAAGTGTAACATATCTAAAGACAAAAAGTTAAACCTAATATGAAAAGTCAGTGACCCAGTTTTCTAAAATTCCGCTATTACTTTAGTAATAGTCCTCAGGCTGATACTCAAAGCAATCTACAGCTATACGCTCACCGAGTCATTTATGTGTAAACCTCACCGTGATCAAATGTGACAACCAGCAATGCACAGAGTTGAAGCCAAACTAATCGCCCTTTGTCTCTGTCCTCTCCGTAGGATTCCGAAAGATCAGCCTAGATGACCTACGGAAGGCCTACATCGTAAAAGATGTGCAGCAATACATCCTCCACCGGCTCGACCAGGAGGAGGCGCTACGCCAGCACCTCACCAAGGAGACGGCAGAGATGCTGAACCAGCTCCACATCAAGAGCAGCGGCTGCTTCCTGTACCTTGAGCGCGTTCTTGACGGAGTGGTTGAGAACTTCATCATGCTGCGGGAAATTCGAGACATCCCGGGAACGCTGAATGGACTTTACCTTTGGCTCTGCCAGAGGCTGTTTGTCAGAAAGCAGTTTGCTAAAGTTCAGGCCATCTTGAACGTTATTCTGGCTGCTTGCAGGCCGCTGACTGTCAGGGAGCTCTATCATGCAGTCTGGACTAAAAACATGAGTTTGACGATGGAGGACTTTCAGAAGAAGATGGACATTCTCTCCAAGCTGCTTATTAATGGGCTTGGCAGTACTAAAATCTTGTTTCATTACAGCTTTGCGGAATGGCTCCTGGATGTTAAGCACTGCACACAAAAATACCTTTGCAATGCAGCCGAAGGACACCGAATGATGGCAATGAGTTACACGTGCAGAGCAAAGCAGCTTAAACCTCTTGAGGTGCAGGAGTTTGCCTACCACCTGATCAACTCCAACCTGCAGATCGAGCCCTTTAATCTCGCCCTTTGGATGGTGTGGAACGGCACCCCTGCTAAAGACTCCCTGTCCACTTCTATCCCTAAAGAACAGGAGGTGCTTCAGCTACTTGTCAAAGCCGGGGCTCACGTTAGCAACGAAGATGACCATGCTTCATGCATTGTCCAACAGGCCTTGGAACGTGAAGACTCCATTCGAACTTTACTAGACAACGGCGCTTCCGTCAATCAAACCGACTCCAATGGGAGAACTCTTTTAGCCAATGCTGCGTACAGCGGGAATCTGGATGTTGTGAACCTTCTTATCTCTAGGCGAGCCAACATGGAGTTGGTAGACAGCCATGGACAGACTGCACTTACTCTGGCTGCGAGACAGGGCCACACCAAGGTGGTCAACTGTCTCATCGGGTGTGACGCTAACATCAATCACACGGATCACGATGGCTGGACCGCTCTTAGGTCTGCAGCGTGGGGAGGGCACTCCGAAGTTGTGTCCGCTCTCCTGTATGCCGGCGCTAAAGTGGACTGCGCAGACGCCGACAGCAGAACTGCCCTGAGAGCCGCCGCCTGGGGAGGTCATGAAGATATAGTCCTCAACCTTCTTCAGCATGGAGCCGAAGTCAACAAGGCGGATAATGAAGGACGAACAGCGCTGATCGCTGCCGCCTACATGGGCCACAGGGAAATTGTTGAGCATTTGTTGGATCATGGGGCTGAGGTGAACCACGAAGATGTGGATGGGAGGACTGCGCTCTCGGTCGCGGCTCTTTGCGTGCCGGCAAGTAAGGGCCACGGCGCGGTCGTGAGCCTCCTGATCGACCGAGGAGCCGAGGTGGATCACTGCGATAAAGACTGCATGACTCCACTTCTAGTGGCTGCCTACGAAGGCCATGTGGATGTGGTCGATCTGCTTCTAGAAGGAGGAGCGGATGTCGATCACACGGATAACAACGGGAGAACACCTTTGCTCGCTGCGGCGTCGATGGGACACGCTTCTGTCGTCAATACTCTGCTTTTTTGGGGTGCCGCAGTGGACAGTATCGACAGCGAAGGCAGGACTGTGCTTAGCATAGCATCTGCACAGGGGAACGTAG
Source organism: Pimephales promelas (assembly GCF_988280905.1). Classification (NCBI taxonomy): domain Eukaryota; kingdom Metazoa; phylum Chordata; class Actinopteri; order Cypriniformes; family Leuciscidae; genus Pimephales; species Pimephales promelas. The sequence goes on from NC_142777.1 coordinate 38,734,517, forward strand.
AGGTTGTTCGAACTCTGCTGGACAGAGGACTTGATGAAAACCACAGAGATGACGCAGGCTGGACGCCTTTACACATGGCTTCTTTTGAGGGACACAGACAAGTGTGCGATGCTCTCATCGAACAAGGTGCCCGCTGCATAGAGATTGACAACGACGGACGTATCCCTTTGATTCTGTCCTCTCAAGAGGGTCATTATGATTGTGTACATATCTTGGTGGAGAACAAGTCGTGTATCGACCAGAGAGGGTATGATGGGAGAAATGCTCTCCGAGTTGCAGCACTAGAGGGGCACAGAGACATCGTGGAGTTGTTGCTGAGCCACGGGGCGGACATCGACTTTAAGGATGCGGACGGTCGCCCAACTCTTTACATCCTTGCACTTGAGAATCAGCTTGCGATGGCGGAGTACTTCCTCGAAAATGGCGCCAATGTTGAGGCCAGCGATATGGAAGGGAGAACGGCTTTGCATGTGTCGTGTTGGCAAGGCCACGTAGAGATGGTGAGGTTGCTCATCAACTACCACGCAGACGTAAACTCATGTGATAACGAGAAGCGATCTGCTCTCCAGTCGGCAGCTTGGCAGGGTCACATAAAGATCGTTCAGATCTTGATTGAAAACGGCACTGTTGTAGACCACACATGCAACCAGGGTGCGACAGCTCTGGGAATCGCCGCTCAGGAGGGGCACATCGACGCGGTTCAGATTCTTCTAGAACATGGTGCGGATCCTAATCACGCTGATCAGTTTGGACGCACTGCCATGAGAGTGGCAGCCAAAGGTGGTCACAGCGCCATAATCAAACTCTTGGATAAATATGGTGCCTCAAGTCTCAATGGCTGTAACCCATCTCCGGTCCACACTATGGAGCAACAAATCCCAGTTTCGGTTGCGGGGAAAGTTCAGTCCCTCACTATTAAGTCTAGCAGCTCTGGAAGCACGGGAGCCGGTGATGTTCATGCCGGGCGAGGACAATCCAATGGACCCGTTCATGCTTTCAGCTCACCGTCAGAGTCTCCAGACTCAACAGTGGACCGGCAGAAGTCCTCCCTCTCCAATAACTCGCTCAAAAGTTCAAAGAACTCTTCGCTGAGGACCACCTCGTCCACTGCGACCGCCCAAACCGTTCCCATTGACAGCGTCCATGCCCTTTCTTTCATCGAGCAGATCCAGCAGCATTCACTGCCTCGCAGTCGTAGTCGACAATCCATCGTTTCGCCCTCCTCAACTACGAGGTCCGTCGGCACTCAACCTGGCTCTCCAACCAGCGAGTTCGACTGGAGCCAAGTGAAGCCAGGCCTCAAGTCCACCAAAGCGTCCAAGAACGGCCAAAACTGCTCGAACAAGGGAACGTCAAGCGAAAGGAAGAAAAGCAAGAATAGTTCTTATTCGCAAGGTCAGGTTCTTGAGTATGAGCTGACTCAGTTTGATAAAAGCCTTGCAGTGTCCAGCATTGCAGTTAAAGATCCTCAGTGTAAGATTATAGTGGGCAGATCCAACGCCGTAGAGTCGGTCCAAACACAAGAGCAGTTTTACATTCAGACCCAGAGCTGTGCCGAGAAGAAGAGGAACGGCATTATGACCAACCCCAAATACCACCTACAGGGAAACCAAGTTTTTCTTGGGAGAGTTTCAGTCCCCAGGACCGTTCCCAGCAGGGGCCACCAGGACCTACTGGACAATTACCCAATAGGGGAGACGGAATTAAGCCTGAAACAAGCCTTACAGCTCCAGATTGAAGGATCGGACCCTGGGATTAACTGCAAAAAAGAGACGCCGCTATAAATGGTGAGTACATGACGTTTGGAAATTGAGTCAATAGAGAGCCTAAGTCCCTCCCCTTCCGGTCGACCACCATGGGACCTTATTTTGGAAAAATATTGAATGGTAGTCAATGGTGAGAGACACCAAATATTTTGATCTCGTTTGAATTGTGCCCTGAATTACACATATGATGTTTGTCAATTTAAAAGATACATTTTAAAGTAAAGAAAGTCGCAGTTTGATGTAAAACCGTTGAGGTATAAGACTGTGAAAATACGTAAATACAAAGACTACAACAGGCTAACGTCTGTCATTGTTTCTATAATCTTACGTTATAATCGTAACGTTACGCCGTCATACCTGAGTGTTTTGTACCAGACTGCACACACACGAGCAGTGGATCTCACTCGTTGTTTCGCTTCTGGGAGATGTAGTTCACAGAGCGATTTTCACATAAAACTAAATGTTACTCTTCTGTTTTATGACAAACTGCGACGTTTTTGACTTTTAGAATTATCTTTTAAATTGACAAACATCATATGTGTAATTGAGGGCACAGTTCAGACGGAATAAAAAGATAAGTTGTCTCTCGCCATATTTTTTCCGAAATAAGGTCCCATGAGCCGGAAGCGGAGCGGCGGGACTTAGGCTCTCTATTGGCCATTTTGTATCTTAAAGCACATTTGTAACTCACATTCACAGTATTATTAAATTGTCACGTAGATGTACAGTGTATTATTACATAAAGCTGTAATTCTGTAGTTTTTATAGCATTGTGGTGTTTATAAATGATGTAGTGTAAAGCTTTTCTCTCTGTAAACATCATATGGCCTCTAAGATAACCATAGTAAAATTATTCATTTATGCATGTTAGTGGTTCTCAAACTATGGTTTGTGTACTGCATGTCAAATTACCTTTATGATTGATATGATTTATGATCGAAGGTATCACTCTTAGAAAAAAGGCTTCTATATATGTATGTAGCATAACTCCGAAGGACATTTTATGCTAAAAAAAGGTTCAATAATGACAAGAAAGAACACTTTTGGCACAAAGGTTCTTTAAAGGCTATTATTCATTCATATGTTACATTATTCTTCAACATTTTGTAGTTGTAATTAAATTATTGTTTATTAAACTGTTGTAGTAACTTAATATCACATTTTAATCATGCAGATTTTTGGAGATAATGTGATATTTATTAATTACATTTTAACCACCATATCTTTAATTTTGTGATCATGCATTGCATTTTAGGGGTTCCAAATATGTAGCGCTTTAGAACCTTTTAAAGGGTTCCATATAGAACCTTTTCTTCTAAGAGTGAACTTGGCCTGAAAAGTTTGAGAACCACTCATATATTTATTGTAAGCTTGACAATAACGTCTCAAATGCTGACCCGGGTGGTTTTAATGCTTTTTCAGATGTCTTAATCGCTATTCGCCATTCAGAAAGAGACTGTGCCAAAGTGAACGCTTTCATCTGCAAACGAACTGAAACCATTTCTCGCATTTCAACGTCTCAAGAAGAAAGGAAAATTAAAGAACTAAAGAGGGGACTGTAACCCAACGGTGATGCAAATTAGTCCTCGTGCCTGTCGTGATTGCTCCAGCCTTCTTGTGGTGACCATGATGCACACAGACGCTTTTAATTTAATGCATTAATATTTAATAGGCAGTGGATGCACTTTCTTCCGTTGTTTTCCTTTTTTTTTTTTTTTTTTTTTAAATCTAAATTGTATTTTAAGTTTTTTTTGCCTTTGTTTTAACAGAGTTTACTTTAAAAGAAGAAATGTAAATTGTTCTGTTTGTTTTGTCTTGACCTGTATAAGTGCAACTGACAGCAATGTGCCGCCGGAGTACGTTGTTTCCAAACTCATATTCACAGTCTCTTAAAGTTCACTCATACAATTATGAAACCAGTCTTAGTTTACTCTTCGCACATATTTATTTTGGAGAAAAAGCCTCTTCCATGTGTGCTGTATTGCTATTACCATGGTGCTATGTTTTGGCGTCGCCTGCTTTAATTATTTTGTATTATTTTCTCACAGGCCTGAACCACAAACGTCTTATTCCGTCATTTTAATTGGTATTGCTATATTATATTTGTAGCATTATTGATGCCCTTAAGGAAGAGTAACTCTGGCTTTACCATGCTTCATTATTTAGTCCCTGTGGGACCTGTCTTTGTTTGTTTGTTTGTTTTTTCTCTATTTGCATAATTGCATATTTAAACAGCTGACGTGTATCGTTAACTACAGAGTTTGGTGCTAAATGCGGCGTTCTCAGCGACTGAAGAAAATGCAACGAGGGTAGTGTCGTTTGTGCGCAGGTGATGTCAGGGACTTCTGATTATAAGGTCAGTGAAAGGTCATTGTGCTTTGTACTCATGCCAAGCAGCGAACCGCAGTAATATTGTGATTTCAGGAAGGGGTTTTTGAAATGTATACTCCTCAAGCCAAAGTTAAAACCCAGTAAGGACACAAAAAGGTCTGTATGGGGGAGGGAGGATGGGGTGGGCGTGGACTGGGTTTCAGACATCTGTTTGCTATGAGAAAGGCCATATTGGGTACAACTTGCATCAGAAAGCTTGTCCTCTGAAGAATTACTAAGCCTGGGACAAGGACGCTTTTTAGATGAAGATGAGCCCTGGACAGTATTCAGAAATCTCAAGCCATCTGTTTTCCTCCTTTTGTCCAGCTGTTTTGGTTCTCTGAGCTTAAAGAGAAGTTTGATTGTAAATAGCTGACCGTGTACATCGGAAATGTTCACATTTTGAAATTTAATTTCCTGTATTATATTGAGCTGAATTTTCTGACATATTAAAGTGCTTAATAAACATATCTGCTTTTCTGCCAAAGCAAATTCATTCTTGATTTGTGGTGTTTTCTGAGTCGATCATGACCGTCGTTGTTGCTCAGAAAAAAAACTCTCACAGACTTGTATTGCAGGAGGAGGGACGCCCGCACCATGGATGTGGACTTTACCAATGTCAAATGGCAAACCATCGTCTTTTCATACAGTTTTACATCCAATGTCCCCCTGTAGTCAATCATCGTACCCCTTAAAACTCGTCTTCGATCAGCAATCATGCCTTAAAATATCTTGAATGTAACTTGACACCCTTGCCTCATTTAGTATCCATGGTTCTATGAATATGCAAATGAGCCCCGCCCCCACTCACTCACTCAGAGATCCACTGGTTGACGATCACACGTTGATCTGTTTGTGACGTCAGAAACACCAGCGATTATCTGAAGATCGATATTCTGAGGGGTTTGTTCATATATCGTTCGCAATTTCCAATTTATGCAGTGAAAAAAAGAGATGTCTTAAATTCCCTCTGTAAAAACCTTCATCAACACCGAACAGGATTTCCAGCCTGGCTTTATCCAATGTTCAGATACACCTGGAAATGTAAATAAGTCCATATTTAAACATTTCAGAAACGATGTGGATTAGTTCATTTTTATCCGAATGATTCGCCTGTAGTGTCTTGCCTTAAAGTATCTTATCGTAAGTATTGTGCAGTGTTTGGATGTGGGCACAGTGCCCTTATTGCACACACAACCTGTAGACACCATGACAAAAATGTTGTTTTTACATCATATCACAAGACTGGATCTCTCACAGAAAGGAGCCAGCGATATCTCAGTCGCTAACAGCTTTCACACATGACATATATCTTGTGTTTTCAGAGTTCAGATGATAAGACGAGATTTTCCAGGAAAAAAAAAAAAGATTCTGTGCCCACTTCAGAAATGTTGGTGAAGTATGACAAGAACACAAATGTGAACAACAGAGATCCCTATCGAAATATTTGTGAGTACACTCTTAAAAATAAAGCTTGTTCATTGGCATTGATCCAGAAAAGGTTCTTTATAGTGTCTTTTATTTAAGAAACGCTTTATTTTTATAATAATTCTTCTGTGAAACCCAAACAGATACTGAAGGAGAATGGGACTGTGTCTTGTATAGAAGTGCTTGGCTGTGTGTAGGCTGTGTAGCTCTGCCATCTCATTGGTGCGCGTGTTCAGTTCTGCCGAACCCAGGCTTGACATCCGGAGCCGTGCCGAACCTGCCGAGACTCGTCCGAGGGTAAGACTCAATGAAGGACTTGTTTTTGATCCGTCTCACTCAAAGCCATCATGGGATTTCTGGCGAGATGAAATGTGAATTTTACAGTAATAGAAATATTCTAGTGACATTTTAGGTTTTACAGAATAAACTGAAATTTACACACACACACAAAGTCATGTTAAACCAGATTACTCCAATATAGTACATCTTATGTTGATTAATGTTTATTGCATAATTTTAGTGTTGTGCGTTTTGTATATATATATATAGTATATACAGTAGATAGTTATTGTATATATAAATATTTTTATACTATTTATATCAGCTTGTACCACATGTTTTTAAGGTGGTTGTCAATATATTACGATTTATATTTTATAATTTTTTTGTAAATACACAAACGTTAAAACGCCGCTACCATATTTTTTTACAGTAATATTCCGGCAACCACAGCTGACCTTTACTGTAAATCACACGTATGATTCTGGGAGTCTAAATTTACGTTGTTTATTGTTTTGTTTTGGGGTTTTTTTGCTGTAAATTATAAGATGACCTGTTCTTTTTCACTCCAAAATTATTTTACTGTAAAATTACAAAAATAGATAAAGGAAAACAATACTTGATGAAGGTGATCGAAGGTGGTCTCACTCAAAGCGATCATGTGATTTCTGGTGAGACAAAATGCGAATTTTACAGTAAAGAAACCCTAGAAATTTACTGTAAAAATATGCTAGTGGCAAGTTTTACAGATTGAATTTAAATTTGCAAAAGAATAAATAAATGAAATACGTTAATATTAAGCTATATCAGCTTGTGGAGAAGTATACTTGTAAAGCGTCTTCTTCATTCATCTGGTCTTTCTCTTTACCACCTGTTATTAAGGTGGTGTCAATATATTATATATTTATATTAATTGTGAATTTAAGTTAAATCTGTAAAACTTAAAATTCTACCACCATATTTTTTTTACATTAAAATTCTGGCAGCAAGAGTTGACTGTCTATTTTTACTGTAAATCACACGAACGATTATTTAAAAATTAAATTAAACTAATTAACTTGGATTAAGAAATTAATTAATTAAGATGACTTGTTTTTTTTTCACTTCCAAAAACTTTACATTTAACATTATTTTACTGTAAAAATGACAAAAATAAATAGAAAAACAATTCCTGATGAAGGTTGCACAATGTAAGCTCTAGGCGTGTGCGGGATTTGTCTACTTATACTTTTAGGATTTATAAAGTGTTGCATCGCTAACATCTCCATGATCAGATGTTTAATAACAGTATATATATATATATATTCTTTAAACTTGTTCAAACCCCTATGCGAAGAATGAGAAAGATCTTGGCCATGAGCATATCAGGGCGAACATATGGAGTCAAACAACTTTGGACCCCATTTACTTTCATTATAAGCAAAATGCAGTCATTTGTCAAAATATGATGTTTTGTGTGTACTGTCCCTTTAAAGGTCTGGCCTCAGACCCTTGTAGAGTCCTTCTAACTGCAGGAGTGATGCGGACGAGCTCTCCTCAGTGTTTCCATCGTGTGTGTGTGTGTGTGTGTGTGCTGCGGTGAGGGCCGTGCACGTGGCAGATCGAGCTTCCCACACACACTACACGACTTCTGCTCATAATAGAGTTTAAATCAAATATCAATATTAGATGAAAAAACTAGGCATGTTACCTAAATATTAACTGCAAATAAATAAAAACTGAAATAACAAATAAATTAAACCTAAATGTTAAAATTACAAAATAACAAACAGTAATACAAATGATAAAGGCACTCGTTTCTATCAAATGAAGCTTCAATGAAAATTGGAAATATAAAGAGAAAAGCAAAGTCATATTCAATGCTATATAAATAATACTAAAATTATTAGTTTTTTTTAATCAGAAAATACTGTTTCAGTCTTAGAGAATTCTTAATTCAATGTTTCTTGCCATTTCTGTGAAATCGAATTGCAGTGAAAATACACCTTTTTTATTTTTATGTATTTTATGACATAATATACAAAATATGAATAAAAACTATAATCGTATATCAAAAATAATAATCATAATAAATCACACTTACTGGAGGCAGATGACATCATGTGTATTGGTGTGTTCTGACCCCTTATTTCAATGTGTGTGTTTTACGGCAGAGTGTAACTTTGACTCGGGATATCTCTGGCCAGAGGAGTGTGTGTGTGTGTGTGTGTGTGTGTGTGTGTTAAAAGCAGATCACAAAACTCACACACTCACTGTAGGGTTTGTGTTGAACTCGGTATCTCAACAGCTGTGTGTGTGTGTGTGTGTGTGTGTGTGTGTGTGTGTGTGTGGGAGTGTTTTGAATGCTTTGGAGGATTTCTTGGAGTGTGTGTGTGTGAGCATGTGTTCAGAGTTGAGCTGAGGACACGTCTCTACTGCCGGGGAATTACAGTCTACATGAGCAGAACGCACACACACACACACACACACACACTCACACATACACACACACACACAACAGCCTGTCAAAAAGCCTGAGACACAAGGGCGGGTGTGTTTTAGTCTCCCGGTGCTTTTAAGCGTCTCTTGATTGTGCTGGTGAGTGTGTGTGTGTGTGTGTGTGTGTGTGTGTGTGTGTGTGTGTGTGTGTGTGTGTGTGTGAGAGCCTGTGAGTGTGTGTGTGTGTGTGTGTGTGTGAGTGTGTGAGTGAGTGTGTTTATTTGAGCGTGAGTGTGTGTGTGTGTGTGTGTGTGAGAATGTGAGTGTGTTTATTTGAGCGTGTGAGTGTGTGTGAGTGTGAGTGTTTGTGTTTGTGTGTGCGTGCGAGTTTATTTTTGATATTGTGTAAGTGGATGTGTGTGTTTATTTGAGCGTGTGTGTGTGTGTGTGTGTGTGTGTGCTAGTGTATTTTCGAGGGTGTGGGTGTGTTTGAGTGGATGTGTGAGTGTGTGTGTGTGAGTGAGTGTGTTTATTTGAGCGTGTGTGTGTGTGTGTGTGTGTGTGCTAGTGTATTTTCGAGGGTGTGGGTGTGTTTGAGTGGATGTGTGAGTGTGTGTGTGTGAGTGAGTGTGTTTATTTGAGCATGTGTGTGTGTGTGTGTGGGTGTGTGTGCTAGTGTATTTTCGAGGGTGTGGGTGTGTTTGAGTGGATGTGTGAGTGTGTGTGTGTGAGTGAGTGTGTTTATTTGAGCGTGTGTGTGTGTGTGTGTGTGTGCTAGTGTATTTTCGAGGGTGTGGGTGTGTTTGAGTGGATGTGTGAGTGTGTGTGTGTGAGTGAGTGTGTTTATTTGAGCATGTGAGTGTGTGTGTGTGTGTGTGAGTGTGTTTATTTGAGCATGTGTGTGTGTGTGTGTGTGTGTGTGTGTGAGATACACAGGTGTGGCACAAAAGAAGACTGAATAATTGATGGTCAGAGTGTCTTTAAGCTCCATTAGCCTTTTCACCATCTTCAGACTAACAGGGTTGTGCAAGATTCATGTACACACACACACACACACACACACACACACACACACACACACACACACACACACACATACTCGGTTTGATCACTGTGTGTTCTTCATCAAACTCGAGTGCACTCATTACTGTCATCGTTAAACGCTCAGGACGACCCGTCAGCCTGACGAGCGCTGGGGTCAGAGGTCAAGCAGGGTCAGACCTCCAGTGTGTGTGTTTGTATGTGTGTGTGTGTGTGTGTTTTTTTTGTGCGTGTGTTGTTTTTGTGTTTGTGTGTGAGGGGGAGGAGCAGCTCAGATCGGTGTGTGTGTGTGTGTGTGTTCATTAGCATATAGATGGTCTGAGAGATGTCAGCTGTTGTCGCTGCAGGGCATTATGGGAGGGCAAACACAGACAGGTGTTTAATCAGAAGAGTATTACTGTCACACACACACACACACACACACACTCACTATATCATGAAAGAGCGTCTGATGTCACAGGTGTGCTCTCTTTTCATTTTTGATCTGATGGTGTGTGTGTGTGTGTGTGTGTGTGTGTGTGTGTGTGTTCATTGATCAGGGATTCAGGACAGAATCTCATGGGGAATTTTCTCCACTTCAGCTTGTCATGTCGGCTTGCCCTCTGACCTCTGACCTCCTGAACAGGGACTTTCTGATGAAGACACAACAACACACCCTCGTCTTCATCAGCAGAACATCAACGTGTGTGTGTGTGTGTGTGTGTGTGTGTGACAGTCAGTGATCACAGATAAAATATGTGCTTCTCAGAGCAAAAGTAACTCCTGTTTGTGTTTTCTGTGTCTTGAACACACTTGAACGGTGTTATTATTATTTTCTTGATGAACAGGATAATAAAGCAGGTTTCCTCACGTGTGTGTGTGTGTGTGTGTGTGATGTGTTTTCCAGATGTTTCCCTGCGCTGGGAAGGAGACTCGTCGACCCCACGGGCATCCGATCCCTCCTGAAACCAGAGCAGATACTGTGAGGTGTGTGTGTGTGTGTGAGTGTGTGTGTGTGTGTGTGTGTGAGTGTGTGTGTGTGAGAGTGTGTGTGTGTGTGAAGTGGGACAAGCCTCAGAACAGCCTCAGGATCGGGATCGGATTCACAGAAGGAGGAACGTGAGAAAGACAGTGTGTGTGTGTCTGTGTGTGTTTGAGGGAGAGAGAGTGTGTGTGTGAGGGAGAGAGAGTGTGTGTGTGTGTGTGTGTGTGTGTGCGCGCTTTACTGTTGTTTTATCTGCTAATGAAAGATTATTTCTGTTAAGCGAGCGTCTGTGAAACACATGTGAAGGATTGAAGTGCGGAAACTGCTTCACAGACCGATTCTCTCTGGGACTTGAACTGATTCAGTCGAATCAATCAGAGTCAATCGAAATGAATCGAAACACAAGGCTACGAATGTGTCATCATCATGACGTAATGCAAGTTATCACTGAACTCCAAAATCAAAAGTGTCAAATCCATAAAATGCACAATATTTAGGGCTGGATTCATTTATATTTTAATTAAAACCGAGTCGTCTGTTTGAATCTGATTCTGACTCGCACTGATTCAGTAAAAGTGACTCAATCAAACCGAATCAAAACACTCGAGGCCACAAATGTACTTGATATTGTCATTATGACGTCATGCAATCTTAGTTATTGCCGAACTCCAGATGAATCAAAATCAAAATCAATGATCAATTCAAAGTTCAATTCGAAGTCACAAAGTGCACTAAATTTGGGGCTAAATTCGTTTATATTCGAATTAAAAGTGAGTCTGTTTGAATCTGATTCTGTGATGTTTCTGCAGGTCGAACTGATGATTAAACTGAGACTCGCGCTGATGATTCATTGAGTCATCTGATGATTGAACTGAGACTCGAGCTAATGATTCAGTGAGTCATCTGATGATTGAACTGAGACTCGCGCTGATGATTCAGTGAGTCATCTGATGATTGAACTGAGGCTGGCGCTGATGATTCAGTGAGTCATCTGATGATTGAACTGAGACTCGCGCCAATGATTCAGTGATTCATCTGATGATTGAACTGAGAATCGTGCTAATGATTCATTGAGTCATCTGATGATTGAACTGAGACTCGTACTAATGATTCAGTGAGTCAACTGATGATTGAACAGACTTGCACTGATGAAGGAAAGACTGATGATTCAGTGAGTCATCCTGGGGGCTGGATTCAGGAAAACTGGGGAAAAAATCAAAATCGACAACAGAGGAAAAATCCAGCAGCAAGAGCTGAGAAACCTCTGCAACACTCTCTCTCTCTCTCTCTCTCTCTCTCTCTCTCTCTCTCTCTCTCTCTCTCTCTCTCTCTCTCTCTCTCTCAGTGTGTGTGTTTGTGTGTGTGTAGTTTCACTAGTGAACACTAGAGGCATCAGTGTCACGTGTTTAAATATCATCCCTCTCAGTAATGACTGCCATATGAGTCTGTTAAACTTTCCATCACACACACACACACACACACACACACACACACGGGTCGGTTCAGGAGAAAGATTGACCCACATTCTGGTTCTGTTCGACATAAGATCCTGTTTTTTTTTTTTTATCTGAACATTTTAAATAATGACTCTCTGTACAACACAGATCCAGAACACATAACTCTCTCTCTCTCTCTCTCTCTCTCTCTCTCTCTCTCTCTCTCTCTCTCTCTCTCTGTGTGTGTGTGTTTCAGATACAGATGCACTCTCTCTCTCTTGCTCTCTCTCTCTCACACACACACACACACACAGATCCTTCATGCACACTCTGCTCCTAATGCAGCTCATTAGCATATTCATGAATGTAAATCACGCACACTCAGGTGATTGATGACATCATGAGTGTAAACTCAGATCAGTCACTGTCGTAAGATGAAAGATTAGCTTTATCAGCGCTCTTCAAATACTGTAATATTTCAATCATTTCAAAGCAGATCAAATCAGTCTTTTAATTCAATTGTTTAACTTTTAATTATTACATTCTACTGAGTGTTTAATTTTGATTGTTTTTATTTAAAAATGTACTTAATTAAATTTCTTTTTACATTTTATAATTTAATTAATGATCTAGGTTTCCATCCTCACAAAAAGGTTTATTATAGTTATTTATTTATTTTTATTTTAGCTAGTTGCAAATAAAACATTTCTTATTTTAATTTTGTTTAAATTGATGTAGTAAAATAATTCAAACTGAAAAAAAAGTTAAAATGACAACAACAAAAAAGTAAAACTTTAATTAAATTGAGATTTTCTTTAGTTCTGGGCAACGATTAATCGCATCCAACATAAAAGTTTTGTGTTTACAATATATGTGAGTGTGTGTGTGTTGTGTATTATTATTATTATTAGTAACATACAACTAAAACTAGTTACATCCTTTGTACTTGAAAGGTTAAATGACGAAATATGGTTACACTTAAAATAGTTTCAATAGATGTATGAGTTGATGATAACTTATACCATTAATTGTACCCAGCATATATATATATAATGTTACGAGAGAGAGAGAGAGAGAGAGAGAGAGAGAGAGAGAGAGATGTGCTGATATATGATGCTCTCAGTCCAACTCTTGATAGATTGAGGCTGTAACTGATCTTCGTGAGGCTGGATAATGCTGACGGTACAGATTTCACACACACACACACACACACACACACACACACACACACACACACACACACACACACAGACACAGATGAGTGTTCAGTGGAGCTTCTGATGTGTGTGTGTGTGGAGCCGATCAATCCTGCGGTTCTCCAGGAGGCAACCAGATGTTTAGTCTGTTTGTGAGCGTTCCTCTCAGTCCAGATCCTCCTGGAGAACAGCAGCACAATAACTCTATTACACATCTCTACTCCACATATCTACTCTACATCTCTACTCTACATCTCTACTCCACATCTCTACTCCACATCTCTACTCCACATATCTACTCTACATCTCTACTCTACATCTCTACTCCACATCTCTACTCCACATATCTACTCTACATATCTACTCCACATCTCTACTCCACATCTCTACTCCACATCTCTACTCCACACCTCTACTCCACATCTCTACTCCACATCTCTACTCCACATCTCTACTCTACATCTCTACTCTACATCTCTACTCCACATATCTACTCCACATCTCTACTCCACATCTCTACTCCACATCTCTACTCCACACCTCTACTCCACATCTCTACTCCACATCTCTGCTCCACATCTCTACTCTACATCTCTACTCTACATCTCTACTCCACATCTCTACTCCACATCTCTACTCCACATCTCTACTCCACATCTCTACTCCACATCTCTACTCCACATATCTACTCCACATCTCTACTCCACATCTCTACTCCACACCTCTACTCCACATCTCTACTCCACATCTCTGCTCCACATCTCTACTCTACATCTCTACTCTACATCTCTACTCCACATATCTACTCCACATCTCTACTCCACATCTCTACTCCACATCTCTACTCCACACCTCTACTCCACATCTCTACTCCACATCTCTGCTCCACATCTCTACTCTACATCTCTACTCTACATCTCTACTCCACATCTCTACTCCACATCTCTACTCCACATCTCTACTCCACATCTCTACTCCACATCTCTACTCCACATATCTACTCCACATCTCTACTCCACATCTCTACTCCACATCTCTACTCCACACCTCTACTCCACATCTCTACTCCACATCTCTGCTCCACATCTCTACTCTACATCTCTACTCTACATCTCTACTCCACATCTCTACTCCACATCTCTACTCCACATCTCTACTCCACATCTCTACTCCACATCTCTACTCCACATATCTACTCCACATCTCTACTCCACATCTCTACTCCACATCTCTACTCCACACCTCTACTCCACATCTCTACTCCACATCTCTGCTCCACATCTCTACTCTACATCTCTACTCTACATCTCTACTCCACATCTCTACTCCACATCTCTACTCCACATCTCTACTCCACATATCTACTCCACATCTCTACTCCACATCTCTACTCCACATCTCTACTCCACACCTCTACTCCACATCTCTACTCCACATCTCTGCTCCACATCTCTACTCTACATCTCTACTCTACACCTCTATTACACATCTCTACTCCACATCTCTGCTCCACATCTCTACTCTACATCTCTACTCTACATCTCTACTCCACATCTCTACTCTACATCTCTACTCTACATCTCTACTCCACATCTCTACTCCACATCTCTACTCCACATCTCTACTCCACATCTCTACTCCACATCTCTACTCCACATCTCTACTCCACATCTCTACTCCACATCTCTACTCCACATCTCTACTCCACATCTCTACTCCACATATCTACTCCACATCTCTACTCCACATATCTACTCCACACCTCTATTACACATCTCTACTCCATATCTCTACTCCACATCTCTACTCCACATCTCTACTCCACATCTCTACTCCACATCTCTACTCCACATATCTACTCCACACCTCTATTACACATCTCTACTCCACATCTCTACTCCACATCTCTACTCCACATCTCTACTCCATATCTCTACTCCACATCTCTACTCCACATCTCTACTCCACATCTCTACTCCACATCTCTACTCCACATCTCTACTCCACATCTCTACTCCACATATCTACTCCACACCTCTATTACACATCTCTACTCCACATCTCTACTCCACATCTCTACTCCACATATCTACTCCATATCTCTACTCCACATCTCTACTCCACATCTCTACTCCACACCTCTATTACACATCTCTACTCCATATCTCTACTCCACATCTCTACTCCACATCTCTACTCCACATTTCTACTCCACATCTCTACTCTACATCTCTACTCTACATCTCTACTCCACATCTCTACTCCACATCTCTACTCCACATCTCTACTCCACATCTCTACTCCACATCTCTACTTTACATCTCTACTCTACATCTCTACTCCACATCTCTACTCCTAGTATGGTCACTGTGAGTTATGGCAGATCAGTGCTGGGAAACACTGCCCCCTGCTGGACAATCACTGCATGACACTCAGTCTATCCCAAAGCCCATTTTAATATTTATGGTGAACGAACATTTTAACAACTCAGTATAAAACCAAAGAAAAAAAATTAACGATTGACTTAAGAAATAAATAAATAAAACAATATCGACGCACATCCATTTCTGTCTCATTATTGGAATCTCTCTCTCTCTCTCTCTCTCTCTCTCTCTCTCTCTCTCTCAAAGTGAAAGAAATTAGTCCCACACACAAGAGCATTTTAACCTGACAAATGTGTTGAAATGCATCCAGTGAAGAGTTTCGAAGTAAATAACGCCTGTTGAATTATTAGAAACATGTTTGCACATGTTTGTTTAATCAGCGATCAGTATTCCATTCGCCACATATACCTACCTTTTCCGTTTTGTCTGACTTGCCGTTGTGTTTTCTGACTTGTTAATTTGTTTTCAGATTTGTTGTTGTGTTTTCTGATTTGTTATTTTGTTTTCTGAATTGTCGTTGTGTTTTCTGACTTGTTTTTTTGTTTTCATAATTGTGATTTGTTTTGCACCTCTCGGCCACCGTACTTTAACCCTCATGCATGCCCTGTTCACTTCACAGCCCGTATAAACTGTCACTGTCTTCGATTAAATTTATACTATCCATTTTTTGAGGGTATTTTTGAATTTATTTACCTCTAAAAGTACCACATTTTCTCTGTAAATTGAGCTTATTTTATGTTATATTTAAAATACCATTCCACAAAGTTCTGAGAGTTAAAACCTAAAGATGAAGTGTGTTTGCTGGCATCTGCTGTCTTATGTTGGTAAGAAAAACATTAATATCAATAGCCACTAGATGGCGGCATATAGGCTGCTGAACTCTATGAACCAATGAATTTGACGGTTGACCTCTTAAGTTTTTGACTATCGCAAGTTAAAATTGTAATAATAAAAAATATCGGTGTTAGGTGAGACTATACAAAGATGCCAAAATATGCTAAGATTAAATTTATATTTATTTAAATATGACCATGCTTTAAGAAAAAGACAGTAGTCGCTCATGTGGAGAGTCTGATGATGCATGCTCCGACATCAGCTCACTATTCTTTGTTTTTATATGTGTGAGAGTTTTTAATTGTAAAAAATTTTTTATAAAAAAATGCTCGGTCATAGGGTCACTGAATGCATAATTTGTGGTGTGTGTGTGTGTGAGTGAGTGATAGTTTTTGCCATGAGAATGTTGTACAGGACCAGCCCTTCATATGTGTGTATGGTAGATATATATTGTATTGGATTTATTTATTTTTTTATTATTATTTATTTTTTTCCTTATTCATTCCCATATGGGTGCCCATTTCTGTCCACGAACAATTAATTAAAGAGTTTTTTCACCCACTTAACATTGTCGAATCGAGTCGTGTGTGTGTGTGTGTGTGTGTGTTCGTCTTGTCCCGCTCAGATCAAGGGAAGTATTTTTTAAAAATAAATCAAAATAATTTTGCCCACTTTTGTCCCCCTGCACAGAAACACACACGCGTGACGATGATGATGATGATGATGAAGATGCTGTGGAGTGAGCAGGCTCTCGCTGTGGTTTCTTCATGTACAGTGAGTGTGTTTTCTGTCGTATATCAGCGCTCACACACACACACACACACACACACACACACACACACACTCTGATTAAACTTTATTTCCTGTAACAGAGGAACGAGACGCTGCGGTTTGGACGAGAGAGGGAACAGAGGAACATTCAGGGAGAAACACAGAGTGTGTGTGTGTGTGTGTGAGGGAAAATCCAGGGGAAATTAAAACGACCATTTAAACCCTGAATGTGTGTTAAACAAACAGCGGCCGCTCGTATATCCAGTTAATACACGACAATACTGCTTCTGTCCACACACTCGGGGAGTTTAGTTTAGTGTCTCAACACGTGTGTGTGTGTCTCTCAGTGCACTGTGTGATCAGACGTGGTTAAATAAACCGGGGCATGTTGTCACAACACACACATAAACAGAAACACACACACACTGCAAAAAATATGTTTCTGTCTTGTTTTCCAGCACAATATGCATCATATTCCCAGTATTTTAGAGTGCGGTTTTGAACTTTATTTGAACTTTATCATCAAGAGTGTTTCTGCGTGTGTCGTGTTCCTAAAGCAGGCCTAGTTTATGTTTTACATCGGTTAGTTACTGGATCAATACAGTCTCGAACGCTTCCTGGGCATTTGTGTACTTGTTTGTTCTTCAAGTAGGTCAGTGTGCTGCATTAATGGGCTAAAATTAGCCTCATCAGACCCAGAAGACGTTTTTAATTAAAGAGGAAAGAAACATCAATGCATTGGCCCAATTAAAAGATCAGCACAAACTGAGTAACGACACAGGACTGAACGCTGGGAGATTAGTGGAGCAGATCCTGCGCATAATCCGATTTACTGTGAGAACCGAGAACCGGATCTGCCGGACATCTCATTTACACTCGGACGAGGAGAAGCTTTATATCAGCAGTAAATAAAGATATATATATATATATATATATCAGCACAGCAGTTAATAAAGAGGATATTTCACCCTGCAATACGTGATTAGGCTTCATTCGTGAAACTTTACACTACTGTCTGTATCTGACCGCTAGATGGCGCCACGCGCTGGTGAATCTGCACACACACACACACACACACACACACACCGCAGGGACATTTCATTGATAAACTGTTGCTCCTGATTGTATTTGTAACTTAATAAACTAATAGAGCTCATTTTCCCAACCGAGCATGAGAAACTCTAACATGAAAAAAAAGACTTGAAATTCGGTGTAAAAAAAACAAAGCTTGAGATTTTCAACGTCAGAAACTTTCTGTTATTGAAAAAAAAATATCATTGTGATAAAATAAAAATAAATTGAACATTTAAAAGCATTTTCTAAAAAAAAAAATCAATACTTTACAGTAAGGTTCATTAGTTAACATCATAAACTAACAATGAGCAACACATTTGTCACTGTTTTTGTTCATCTTTATTGATGTTAGTTAATAAAAATAAAGCTGTTCATTGTTTGTTCATGTTATTTCAAAGTGCATTAACTAATTTAATAATATTATTAGTAAATGTATTAATTTAAATATATGTATTAGTAAATGTTGAAATTAACAAAGATCAATAAATGCTGTATAAGTGTAGTTCATGATAATTAATGTTGTTAACCTTATTTTAAAGTTTTACCAAATATATAAATGTATTTAAAACACTAATGGAGAGTTATAAAAACTACGGTAAGTTGGGAATGTTATTGTGGGCACATAACGGTACATCCAGTACCTGGAGCGCAACTCGCGTGTACTATTCAGTCCATGCGATGATTGACATCCTCCTCGTCCAATCAGCAGCCGAGGCGATGACTTTACAATAGAAAGGGGAGCCAGAGAGGGGCGGGGTCTTACACAGAGAGCCAATCGCTGGACAGGAGGGCGGGCACTTTCTCAACTCGGGCTTTTGTTCTCTGTCAGGGCAGTAAAGTGAAGTTTGGTCACCGTTATTCCGCGGGACATCCCGTATGAGAATCACAGGGATAATATCAGAGCTCCTTTATCTCCTCCAGGGAAAACTCTTGTGCAGTGTGAGAACTGAGGATTTACTTTTCCTTTCTCCCCACAATGGAAACTCCATCATCATCATCATCTTCCTCATCATGAGAGGAACGCGTTGAGTTTTGCAGGGTGAAGTTCTGACAGGATTTTACTGCATGCGAATGAACTCATTTTCCTCCCGTAAAAGGATTTTTTGAAGGATTAAACCCGTGGAATTACAACAGTAAGATCTCAACTTTACCTTAAGTTTGTTTAAAACACCAAACGCGGATGCATTTGGATATATAATCATCTTTTTTTGTATTTTCTTTCTTTTCTTTTCTTTTTTTTTTTTTTTGGATACAATGCAAATGTGAGTTGAATGTATCAGGCTTGGAAAAACCCTGACTGGATCCGTGATCATGGCGCGTTCAGGTACATCTATGGACACTTTGCACCTCATTTTATTCGTTTTATGGACTTTATCGCGCTATTCTTTATCCAGTCAAGTTCGGCAGGAGTTTGAGGTTCTGGAAGAGCAGCCGATGGGCACATATGTGGGCACTATCAACACCAAACCCACTTTCACATACAGATTCAGCGAACAACACAAACTTTTTTCCATCAACGCCACGACGGGCGTCATATACACGTCCTCGGTGATCGATCGAGAAGTTTTGCCGAGTAATATCATTAATGTCGTGGTTTTATCCAGTCAGCCGACTTACCCAACCGAAGTGCGCATCGTGGTTCTGGATATTAATGATAACGCGCCCGTGTTTCCCGACGCGTCGATCGTGGTGTCGTTTAAAGAGGACGCGAGCAACGGGCGTCAGGTGATATTAGACACCGCGACGGATTCAGACATCGGGACCAATGGAGTGGATCACACGACTTACCGAATCATTAACGGGAACGATCAACGTAAATTTCGCCTGGATATCACCGTAAACCCGAGCGGTGAAGGCGCGTTTCTGCACCTCGTGTCCACAGGAGGGCTTGACAGAGAAATAACCCCTTTCTATCAGCTCCTAATCCAGGTTGAAGACAAAGGAGAACCTAAAAAGTTCGGGTACCTGCAGGTAAACGTCACAATTCAGGATATAAATGACAACCCGCCTGCGTTTGACCAGGACCAGTATCAGACCAGTGTGTTTGAGGACTCTGCCATTGGCTCCAGTGTACTTCAGATATCAGCCACAGACTTGGATGAGGGTGCGAATGCTGATATTACATATCTTTTAGATGAAGGAACTCCATTTCAGATCGACCCCAAAGCCGGGACTGTTATTATAAAGGACGGGTTAGACTATGAGACTAGGAAAGAGTATTCCCTAACCATCCATGCTGTGGATAACGGCATTCCCTCGCTCTCAGTCAGGTCTGAAGCCACTATCAAACTGCTTGACGTTAATGACAACGACCCTGTTGTTAAATTTCGCTACTTCCCTACAACGTCCAAATTCGCTTCGGTGGACGAAAACGCACAAGTCGGGACGGTCGTAGCATTATTGACCGTTTCGGACTCGGATTCGGCCACCGCTAACGGTAACATCTCGGTTTCGATACTCGGTGGGAACGAGCAGAGACACTTTGACGTTCACAGTTCGCCCGTCCCAAATCTGAGTCTGATCAAAGTAGCAAGTGTGTTAGACAGAGAGAGAATCTCCTCGTACAACCTCACCGTTTCAGTGTCGGACAACGGCAAGCCCGTGTCCCGCTCGTCCTTCGCAAGCCTGGTTATATTCGTGAATGATATTAACGACCATCCGCCTATATTTCAGGAAGCTGTGTATAAAGTAGACATAAGCGAAGACATTCCCAAAGGCAGTTACATTAAAGGGGTCTCGGCCACAGATGGAGACTCCGGGCAAAACGCCAATCTCCGTTACTCACTTGTGTCTGGAAACAGTTTGGGTTGGTTTGCCATCAGTGAGAACAGTGGTTTGGTCACCAGTGCGGCAGAACTCGATAGAGAAAAAGCATCTCAAATAGTGCTAAATATCAGCGCCAAAGACCAAGGCCTGCAGCCGAGAATCTCCTACACCAAATTGATTGTGAACATAACAGACGTTAATGATCAAATCCCCACTTTTACGCAAAACACATATCACGTTTCGTTGGTCGAACATTCCCCTGTCGGATCCGAGCTTGTGGTGTTGTCTGCGACGGATTCGGATCTCGGGTCAAACGGCACGATCCGATTCTCGTTCGACACCGAAACCCCGGTTAGCGTTCAGAGCCGATTTAGATTAGATGCGATTTCAGGCCGTTTGAGCTCAGCGTCTGAGTTAGATAGAGAAGAGGAAAGCTCGTATCTTCTATACATCAAAGCCACAGATGCAGGAACGCCTCCTCTTTACTCCGGCTGCAAAGTTAACATCACACTGAAAGATGTTAACGATAACAGCCCAGTGTTTTACCCCGTGCAATATTTCGCTAATATAAAAGAAAACGAGCCGGCCGGCTCATTCGTGAGTATCGTAACCGCTTCCGATCCTGATTTGGGTCGCAACGGCACTGTTAAATACGCCATCACCGCTGGCGACTCCTACAAGTTTCACATTAACGGCAACTCTGGTAAAATCACGACTCTGGTGCCACTCGATAGAGAGGAAAAAACCACGTATCAGCTGCAGGTTTCGGCGACCGACGGAGGCGGGTTGCGTTCGCACACACACGCTATAGTCACGATCACGGTTATAGATACGCAAGATAACCCTCCCGTATTCAGTCAGAACGAATACAGCTTCGTTATGTTTGAAAATGTGGCGATTGATAGCATCATCGGGACTGTGTCGGCCACGACTGTAGATCTGAACACTAATATCACGTATTTAATCGCGTCGGGCGACCAACGCGGTTTGTTTGACGTTAAACGCGGCACTGGGCAGATCATAGCGTCCGGTGTTATAGACAGAGAAGAACAGGCGTTTTACCAGCTAACGGTGATCGCTAGGAGTGGGGAGGTTACAGGGGAAGCGCTAGTTAACATCACAGTGAAAGATTTAAACGATAACGCACCTCGTTTTATTCATGCGGTCGAGCACGTTAGCGCTGTTGAAAACTGGGCCGCCGGCCTCCATATATTCCAGGCGAAAGCTTCGGATCCGGATGAAGGCACAAATGGCGTGATCGTGTACAGCCTCAAACAAAACCCTAAAGGTTTGTTTCACATTCACGAAAAGCACGGATTGATCTCTCTCACCGGCCCCCTAGAGGTCACAACCAGTTCCTACCAGCTGGAGGTCGTGGCCTCTGACCTCGGCGTCCCTCAGCGCACATCCAGCTTTATTCTCACTATTAGCGTGTACGACGTTAACGACAACGCGCCGGTGTTCGACCAGCTCTCCTACGAAGTCACCATCTTGGAATCCGAGCCGGTAAATAGCCGTTTTTTTAAAGTGGAGGCCGGCGATAAAGACTCTGGGCTCAATGGGGAAATCGTGTACGACATCGCTAGCGGGAACACGAACGACATTTTTGGGATTTTCCCCGATGGACAGTTGTATATCAAAGCAGATTTGGACCGAGAAGTACAAGATCGGTATAGTTTATTAGTGGTGGCTAAAGACCGAGCCGTCGAGCCGCTGAGCGCGAGCGTTAATGTGACGGTTCTCCTCGACGACGTCAACGACAATCGTCCGCTTTTCAACAGCACCAATTACGTGTTTCACTTCGAGGAAGAGCGGGAACGAGGGTCGCTCGTCGGGCGTGTTTTCGCCGAGGATAAAGACTTCGGGCCGAATTGCGAAGTCCGTTATTCCTTTGAAACGCCACAGCTAAATTTCGAGCTCAACGCCATCACGGGCGTGTTGACTAGCACGCTACAGTTTGACCGTGAATCTCTCATGAGGCAACGAGGAGCTTCGGTGTTCAGTTTCACGGTCGTTTCTTCCGACCAAGGCCTTCCCAAGCCTCTCAAAGACCAGGCTAAAGTTCAAGTCTACATACAAGACATCAACGACAACCCGCCGAAGTTCACCAAAGACATTTACCAGGGCTCAATCTCCGAATCCGCACCGAACATGACGCAACTGCTCCGAGTCTCGGCCTCAGATGTGGATGAAAATAAAAACGGACTCGTTCGCTACGACATAATAGAGGGAAATGAGGAAAAACAGTTTAGCATTGATGGCAGCTCTGGTCAGGTTACGCTAGTGGGGAAGCTAGACTTTGAGTCGACGCCCTTTTACTCCCTTAAAATTATAGCTGAGGACTCTGGGACTGTGCCTCTGTCATCCACTTGTGTGCTGAGCATCAGCGTTCTGGATGATAACGACAACTATCCGTCTTTTCCCAAATCAACCCTCACGGTGGATGTGCTGGAGAACATGCGGATCGGAGAGCTAGTCGCCTCAATAACCGCCACGGACTCTGATTCGGGCTCCAACGCTGAAATCACGTACAGCATTTCTGCTACAAACAACCACGGCACGTTCAGCATCAGTCCCAACACCGGCAGCATCTTCCTAGTCAAGAAACTTGACTTTGAGACTCAGTCGCTTTACAAACTCAACGTGACGGCTAAAGATAACGGAAGGCCGTCCAAGTCTTCCTCTATTCCGGTTATAATCCACGTGAGGGATTTTAACGACAACCCTCCTGTTTTTACACCAGGTGACATTTTTAAGTCAATCCCTGAAAACCTCCCGCTCTCAACCTCGGTTATGACTATCGCGGCTCACGACACGGACGCCGATATCAACGGCGAGCTGGAGTACTCAATCGTCCAGCAGACACCCAGGGGTGCTCACTTCAGCATAGACCCTTCGTCTGGCGTGATCTACACCAATAAAAACATCGACCGAGAGTTCTCAAACCTTTTTGAGCTCACAATCAAAGCCACCGACCAAGCCGTGCCATCCGAGTTTCGCCGTTTCGCTCTTAAAAACGTCACTATCTGGGTGACGGACCAAAATGACAACATCCCGACGTTTATCTCCCAGAATGCACTAGTTGCAGAATCCAACATCGTGATCGGATCCATTCTGACAACCGTGATCGCTTTTGATCCGGACGAAGGGGCGAACGGAGAGGTGGAGTACGAGCTTGTGAGAGGAGATTCAGACACGTTTATAATGGATCGCTACAGCGGAGATATCAGATTAGCATCTCAGCTCGTTCCCTCCAAGCTCATCTATAGTTTAACCGTGTCGGCGACGGATCACGGCACGGATCGCAAAACCTCACGTACGGAGCTAACGATACTCCTTCAGGGTACGGATGGCCCGGTTTTCTCCCAACCCAAATACATCACCATTTTAAAGGAAGGCCAGCCGCCGGGAACCAACGTCATCTCCCTGGACGCCTCCAGTCCTCGAGGCACCGGCACCAAGGTGGAGTTTTTTATTGTGTCGGTTCGTAGCGGCGGGAAGGCCGCGGGCCGGCTGTTCACCATCGGACGCCACACCGGGACGATCCAAACGGCGGCCGAACTGGACCGGGAGCAAGGCTCGGATCTGTACTTGCTGGACGTGTACGCCATCGAATCCGACGCTAGCCAGCCCAGAACGCAACACGCCGAGGTGAGTTTCTGTTTTTTCTTGGTGTCCGTGATCGATTTTGATGGTTCTTCCATATTGTAAGATCGGTAAGTTTATTTATGTTTTTGAAAGAGGCTCATCAGTTGCATTTATTTGATTAAAAAAAATACAGTAAAACAGTTAAATATTATTGTAATGTAAATCATCTGTTTTCAATGTGAATATATAGTCAAATGTAATTTATTCCTGAATTTTCAGCATCATTACTCCAGTCTTCAGTGTCACATGATCCTTCACAAATCACTCTAATATGAGGATCTGATGATCAAGACACGTTATTTACATTTTTATTTCAAGATTCTTTGATGAATATGAAGTTCAAAAGAACAGCATTTATCTGAAATATAAAGATTTTTTTTAACATTAAACACTACCGTTGGAAAGTTTGGGGTCAGTAAGAAATTTTATTTTATTTTTTTGGGGAAAGAAAAAAAATAAATCAATACTTTTATTCATTAAGGATGTATTCAATTGATCAAAAGTGCCAGTAAAGACATTTTATAATGTTACAAAATATTCTATTTCAAATAAATGCTGTTCTTTTGATCTTTCTGTTTTTTTTTTCAACATTGAAAATAATATTATTATTTTCTTGATCATCAGATCCTCATATTAGAGTGATTTGTGAAGGATCATGTGACACTGAAGGCTGGAGTAACGATGCTGAAAATCACAGGAATAAATCACACTTTACTGTATATTCACATAGAAAACAGATGATTTTAAATTGTAATAATATTTCACAGTATTACTGTTTTGTTGTTGTATTTTTAATCATATAAATGCAGTCTTGCTGAGCAGAAGAGACGTCTTCACGTTTGACTGGTGGTGTGTTCGGACACATGTGCTGAACTCATTTGTGTGAATGTGGTGGAAAAACCTGAGCGAAAATATCCAAGCTGAACCGTACGTGCATTACTAAAGTTCCTGGTTTCTTTTCTTCCCTCCCCCTGTTCTTTTTTAGCCGATCTGGGTTGTATTAAGTATAAATTGCTTTGCACTTGAGAATGTGGGCTTTGTTTTTTGGCAGGCTTACTGTATTGTTTCAGCTCAGAGAGAGCACAGGCCTTAATCTCAGGCTGAGAGAGAGGGGAATCCTGGGTAATATATAGACTAGTGGACTAATCTCTCTTCTCAGCGGCGACAAATTTAACCAATCAGACGGTTGCAGATATTAAAGAGCAAATAGTTTGTTTCTGTCTTAGGCCTTGTCCACACTAATACGTATTAGTTTTTGTTTTTGTTTGAAAACGCCTCCTTTTTCCCTCCGTTTTGGCCTTCAGTCACATTGAAGACGCGTTTTTTTTGTTTTTATTAATGAAAACGAAGTTGTTTGAAAACGCTCTCCAAAGTGGATAAATGTGAAAACGCGTTTTTCGTGTTGCGGTGTGCACTGTTAAAACGGAGGGATTTAAAAACGATGACGTAAGTTTAGTCATGTGACGCATATTGTAGCAATATATATTGATGTTTATACCGGTATTGTGCCTGTTATGTGCGGTTGACTTTCACATTTTTGCTGAAATATGTTACTTCACATATCGTACTTACATCTGCTGTCAAACATGAGATCAGTTTAGCGTTTTAGACCCAACATATGATGGCGACTCTTATGAAATTATCCTGTCAGAAGAAGAGTGTGTGTGTGTAAGAGGAGGAAGAGTGTGTGAAGCAGGATCAGTTTCTCTCTCTGAGTTTTTACTGTATCCGTTCCCAGACAGCAAACTGACATTGAATCAACGTGGAAACGACGTCTCTCATGACATTGAAACAACGTTGATTTTGCTCATCGAATTAACGTTGAACCAACGTCAGGCGCGGCATTCTTCAAAGCTAAATGAAAATCGAAAATTGGTTTGCTTTCATAACGTTGAAACAACGCGTTGATTTCAAGTTGATTTTTGTTAGTTTTGAAAGAATGACGCGTCTGACGTTGGTTCAACATTAATTCGATGAGCAAAACAATGTCCGATCAACGTTGTTTCGATGTCATATTTCCACGTTGATTCAATGTCAGTTTGCTATCTGGGTTGTGTGTAGGGTTGGGTATCGAGAATTAAGTATCGATTGGAACCGAGACTAACTTTTCGTTTTTCCCGGAATCGTTCAAAAGTTAAAATTTCGATTCCTAGTTTCGATATTCACAGTCCGCCGACCGGAAGAAGAAACCGCTGAACAACACCAACGAAGAAGCGTCTACCGGAAGTGTTGGCATAATCACGCGAGTCGAACATGAGTAACTTACGTCGGCGATCCAAAGTGTGGCTTCACTTTTCTAAAAATAACGAAATCTCGGCAAAATGCAAAATTTGTGACAAAAGGAGTATTTTTACAGAAGGAGTATTTCCTTCAGAAAAGCCGTTGGTTAGCAAGGTTAGCTAAACTTTTTTGACCCTGCCTCTTAAAAGAATCGGAATCGAGAATCGTTAGGAACCGGAATCGAAACAAGGAATCGGAATCGAGAATCGTTAGGAACCGGAATCGAAACAAGGAATCGGAATCGAGAATCGTTAGGAACCGGAATCGAAACAAGGAATCGGAATCGGAATCAGAATCGTTCAAATTCAAACGATACCCAACCCTAGTTGTGTGTTCTGCCCTGTGTCACTGTGTGTTCAATGTATTCCAGAGCTGAATATACACTTGCAGTGCACACAGCAGCATTTATTCACCACACTACTGTACGCTGTCAGAAGTCGGAAGATGAGTTTACCCAGTCACTGTACTGGTGTTCCTGTAACGGCGTGCTTTGGGCTCTGTGTCCTCCAGTGTTTGATAGAGTCGGATCTGAAAACGTTAAACGTGTGTAGTTCTGAACAGATGAAATGCTTTTGAGGCGATTGCTTGATTTTGCCGGAAAAGTCAGAGGTTCTCTGAGGCTACGTC
Organism: Pimephales promelas; assembly: GCF_988280905.1. Lineage (NCBI taxonomy): Eukaryota > Metazoa > Chordata > Actinopteri > Cypriniformes > Leuciscidae > Pimephales > Pimephales promelas. The sequence goes on from NC_142777.1 coordinate 38,761,799, forward strand.
CACATTAATCCGGATACATTTGAAAACGGGGTTTTCGTTTAAAAACGCTCTCCGTCCACACTAGCGTTTTCAGGTGTTTTCCGACGTTTCAGTGTGGATGAGGAACTTCTAAATTCACTTTAATGCGCATGCGTGAAACTTCACAAAAGCTCACTGAGATGATACAGATGGGAAAATAAATTTGTATTTTTTTTAAAATAAATTTAAAATAAATTTTTATTTAATAAATTTTTTAATTTTTATTTAAATTTTTATTTTATTTTTATTTATTTATAAAACCACATGTTTGGTCTAAAACGCAACTGCTCTCCTGTTTTGCTGCAGGACAGCAAATGTGAGTAAGCTACATTATCTGTTATCTTTGCAATACTGTGCTATGAAGAATAGCACATATTAAGTAACATATTTTAGCAATAGTGTAAAAATTAATAACACATAACAGGCACAATACCGATAAACATGAATATCTATTGGTACTACATGGATCACATGACTAAACTTACGGCATCGTTTTGAAATACCCCCCGGTTTCACTGTCCACACTACAACGCGAAAACGGCGTTTTCAAATTTATCCACTTTGGAGAGCGTTTTCCAAACGATACGTTTTTGTTGACTTAAAACGCCGTCTCAGTGTGGACAGAAGGCCAAAACGGAGAGAAAAATATACGTTTTCAAATAAACACGTTTTAGTGTGGACATGAATGTGGTTTGAAAACTTGGTGTTGTTTAAGGTTTTGAGAAAGTGAGTGATGATTTCAAGAAATGTGTTTTAAAGCTACACCGTGTGATTTTTACCTCCATCTAGTGGTGAAAAGGTATATGACCATCCGGTGAATATTAGTTTCTGTTCCTCTCAATTCCGATTTCGTTTTAACTCCTACGGTGGCCAGTGTAGTCCAAGATTAACATGGCTTCCGGTTCGACCTCGTCCATGAGTGTTAACTTAATTAACGGGTATGTCCCTCTTTGGCTAACGTACTTTCAAGATGGAGGGGCAACATGGCGAAACCCTTACCCGTATGTATTTTCAATGGCGTATTATACACTCACGAGAATACTTTATTACTTGAACGAAGTAAATACGTTAACGAGCACATATATATTTAAAATAACTAAGTGTTTTTAGCTAAGAACAAACTAAAAGAGTTACACAGTGACGTTTCACTCATTCCCTCTTCTTCTTTCTCTAGTTGCGTTCTCTCATCATGTTATGAGTTCACATAAGCCGACTTCATTAATGGATGTGATAGTGTTCGCTTTGATTAGGCACTTCATTTATATGATTGTAAATCTTATCAACAAGAAATCACAGTTATGTGGTTTCAGCAGTGAATAGGTTGTGTGTGCAATTACTGGATTTGTGTGTAAAGTTGTGAAAAAAAAAAGATGCTAAGATGTGAAAACGTGTGTAAGCAGCTGAAAAAAAGCCTAATAACGCGAAACGGCGGGATGGGATTGTGTGTTTCTTTCTCATTGTAATGGTTTTCTGCTGAAATAAAGCGTCTGAAGGGAAATGAGTGTTGCGGATCCGCGTGTGGGACTCGGATACCTGTCTCCCACTGAGCGAGCGAGGGAATTATCCGGGTTTGCCGCCACAGGCGATGTCGGAGCAGGGTGGTCCCAGAGACCCGGCTTTGTGCCTGAACGGGCAATAAGTGACCATTAAATTCAGCTGACCCTCTAAGTCCCAGTGAATAGAAATGCTCTTTCACAGCGCGGAGGGAAGGCCTGAAACGTAATCTGCGCGTTCTGTTGGTGCGTCGCGACGCTAAACTCTCCCTCGAGGGGTAGAGTTAAACTCCAGATGAAACTCTACACTGGGCTTGTGGGTTTGTGTGCGCAGGCCTCTTGCTCAAATGAAAAACAAATGGGATTCTATATATGTGTGTGTTTTGGAAATTTCAACTGGAACGGAGAAATGTTATATTATTACAGGCTTGATGATTGGCCTTTATAAATCGGGCTTTTTCCTTCCGCGGAGCGAATGTGCTTCGTGTTAGACTTTAGAAAACAGCTCCTCGATCGCTGTGTGTTTGTGAGGTTTCATCGTTTGTGTGTGTGTGTGTGTGAGAGACGTCCTCATTTGGTATAAAAATATAGTTTTTTAGAAATATTAAAATGCAGACAGTTTTGATGTCTTGCTCTTTTCATTCTGTCTGATGTGTGTGTGTGTGTGTGTGTGACTGATTTAAGGCTGATTACCGTCTCTCTTTACTCCCTTTCTCTCTTTTCTCTTTCAGCAGTGGGAGTGTTTGGACTGATACACACATTCCTCTCTAAACCCTCTGTGTGTGTGTGTACGTCACTACCTCAAACAGGTCGTGTGCAGCATCACACCTGTGACAGCCTGACAGCCAATCAGAACGCTCTCTGCGATGTCGATGAATTCTGAGCGCTTTTTTAATTCATATTAATGGTAAACCAAATGGTCGTTCTGAGTGACTGAGTTCATTCGCTGGTGTTTCTGACGTCACAAATGACCTTTAACCAATCAGATCAACGAGTGGATCTCGGAGTGAGTGGAGGCGGGGCTCATTTGCATATTCATAGAACCGCGCATACTAAATGAGGCGAGGGTGTCGAGTTACATTCAAACACTCAAATATGTGATTTTGTTGACCAGAGACGAGTTGATGTAGTCGCTCGTCTTTATGGTTTTGTTGCTGTTTGCGTCTCTCTTGTATTCACTGAATCAGTGGGCGGGGCTAAAGAGGAAATGATGTAGACGTTCATTTTAATGCTATTCCTTTCTTTCAAATTGCATTTGCACGTGAGAGGTTTGACCGCATCACTACGAGCTCCAGGACTAGTACTAGTGGACTTAACTAACCGCAGTTCATCCAGAACACCACGGGTTGGTTTGCGCACAGAAACGAGTGTTTGTTGTAACACACCAACTTTAAAGAGTCAGAGAAACGGGGTTGAATGTGAACAGCGGCGGACGCGTGTGTGTGTGTGTGTGTGTGTGTGTGTTTGCGTGTTTCGCTGCCTAATTGAAAGCAGCTGCGTGTGTTTTGAGCTGCAGTTTTACAGAATCAGCATGACTGTCTCCCGATGCTTTCTGTCTTTCTCTCGCGGCCTGTCTGTCTCTGCGTGAGAGTGTGTGTGTGTGTGTGTGTGTGTGTGTGTGTGTTGACAGTGATTTATGGGTGTGTTTGCTGTGCTGATTGTGGGTCAGGCTGCAGGAAGTGACATCGTGAGCAAACACACTTGATTGAGTCTGATTTGAGTTCAGGCTCACACAGACTTATTTTGGTAATATTCATTTACTGTTATTAGATTCATTCATGTTTTAAATCGGCCTTTTTTTATTTCAATTTTTAGGAATTTTGTTTTGTGCCTTTGTCTTTTTTATAGTTGTATATAAGTTTAATTAACTTCTATTTCAGTTTTAATATTAGTGCTTGAACCTTTTTCATTATTAAATTACGCAATTCATAATTTCTAATATTTTATATATATATATATATATATATATATATATATATATTAATTGAAGCTTTATGCGCTTAACAAAATCAGTTTTGAATAGTTTTAGTTAACAATTAGAACACTGCTTCATAATAACTATTACATATTTTACGTTACATAATTATATATACTGCACACTTTTATAAATTTGAAATAGTCTAAAAATATATATATTTTTGTATTAAATTGCAATTATCCCGATAAAAATTGCAATTGCAATTTAAAATGCAATAAAGAGGTAGGGAAGCAGAATTTTGCCCAAAAATTAAATATATGCAGTATATATATATATATATATATATTTTATAAAAAAATCTAAATATTAAACAAAGGGATATTGAAATAATACTTTTATACACATTTTTATCAATAATACAAATAATTCTATTTTATAGAACAGGAGAAAATGCAATACTGGTATTTATGTCACGTGTCGGGAAACTATTAAAGCTTTACTTTTGTTTATAAACACTTCTCATTATAAACACACACACACACTGCAGAGACGAGATGCTGTGTCGCGCTTCGCTCTGAAACACGCAGCGCACATGTACAGTATATTTCATTAAAGTCATAGGACATTATTATTATTATTGCACAATTTTGATGAATTGTTCAGCCCTATTACGTGAACTCGTGTGTGTGTGTGTGTGTGTGTGTGTGTCAGCTGACAGCCGTGTGACTCAAATCATAATATGCTTATTATTTCTCATCATACCTCTCTGTGATTGGCCGGTGTGAACGGCAGCCGTGTGACATCATCCTCAGTGTTTCTGTCTCGATGAAACATTCATAAATCAAGACACTTTCACGACTGGAGATATTAAGTCTAGTTTGATTAAAAATGGGAACATCAAAAATCCTCTTTTTCCACTTCCACTGAGTTTTCTGACTCCATTGGCAGATATTTGTTCCTCTGTGTGTGTGTGTGTGTGTGTGTGTGTGATGCTGAGATATGAAGTCATATTAGCGTGTCTCGTCTCCATCAGTGAAGTCTTAATCCAGCTTTAGACGCTCCTGACCTGATCTCAGACCTGCTTCAGGTGCTGGAGGTGTGTGTCCTGCTCATCTGGAGTTGATCTGTCGAGCGACCCGTGTGTGTGTGTGTGTGTGTGTTATTTCAGTGTTTGCATAGTCGCCAGGATTGTGTGTCTGAAAATCCTTCAAACAGCCTCTCAAAATTAGCGCTGGCCGCTGCTCACCGATGCTAATCTCTTCCACATGGATATGATGTTGGGCCTGAATATGAATTCTCAGATAACTCAATACGGTCGTCACACGTTGGCCGACTCCGGCGGGGTTTACTTCAGACTCGGATGGAAATGTGCTCATTATTCTCTCACCCTCATGTCGTTCCAAGCCGTTGTTTCCTCAGTGAATAGCAGGAGATGTTCAGCCGGATCTGTGTGTGTTACGGGAGGCTCGTATGAACACACACTTCTACTTTTGAGTTGAAAATCTGGCCTTCTGCTTCATAAATGATGATGTCACGTGTCGGCACGCCAGTATGAAGATCCTCAGTTATTATAGAGTTAAACTGTGTTCTGTTTCTCACACTAAAATAGAGTTTCTTTGCATTACGGTAATGAGCGCTTTATGGAAATGTGCTTTATTCTCATGAATCACTAACTCTGTCTCGAGTCGCACGGGGGTTTCTGAGGCAATCGGCAACAATACATTATATGAGTCAAAATTATCATTAAGATCATGATCCATGAAGATGTTGTGTACATTTGTATTCAGCTCTCAGATGATCTATACATCTAAATAAAAAAAATGGGTCACAGATATTATGACCTGCATGGAAATCATGCTATAAACTTCGGTTAAATAAAACATTTTATATTAAATCAATAAATAAATACATTATATATATATATATATATATATATGAAGAGTTCAGATGCAAAAGCCTCTAAGTGCCATTTGAAATTTTCTTCTTGAATGATCATTTTTATCAAGCTTGTATATTTAAGTTCAGTAATTTCACTTAAATGGCAATGATAATTACCTATTAATTGTTATTTAAGTGAAATTACTGAACTTAAATATACAAGTTTGATAAAAATCATCATTAAAGAAGAAAATTTCAAATGGCATTTAGAGGCTTTTGCATCTGAACTCTTCATATATATATATATATATATATACATATAACACTAAATAAATAAATAAATATATAAATAAAAATAATATATATATATATATTTATTTAATTTATTTTTCAATTAATATAAAATGTGAAACATGTGGAATTAACTGTACTAAAAATGTTTTAAAAAGGAAAAAAATTGTTATGCAATATATATATATATATATAACATTTCTCATTTTTACTTATTTTATCTAGATATATTACAACTAAAATGTAAATAAAACATCGTAAAAACTATATAGACATTTTAAAAAACACTATTAATAATCATTTTCCTTGTAAAACTAACTACAATTAATAAAAAACGGAAGATGTAAAATTTTACATTCATGCATTTTAGCCATATAAAAATGAAAGCGAACTAAAAGCGTAAATAAATATAAAATATGAATAAGAACTATAATAGTATCTCAATGATTTTATGACATGAGTGTAAATAAATGATGATCCCGTGGATCTGTGATAGGGATGATGTGTAGGGAACGTGTGTGTGTGTGTGTGTGTGTGTGTGTGGAAGCAGGAGTTCAGTGTTTATAAGCATCTGCCAGATCACTGATATTTCTGCTGTGTTTTTTGGTGTTACAGTGAAATCCTCACACACACACACACACACACAGTGTTATAAAGCTCAAGACTTTCATATTTCATCGTCGCAGAGCTTTCTGATGTGTTTTCCAGCTCGTTATGACTCTCATCCGGGTAATTATGAGGAGCTTCGTTAGAGAGATGCTTTTTATTTATGATGCTGTTTGTTATTAGTTATGTGCATAAATCATAAACTCATTAATTACACAAAGCCGACGGAGAGGGATAAACCCCAGGACGTCCCGGAGAAGCGCAGAGTTTGATCTTCTGAGTGTGTGAAGGATGATGATTGACGGGTTCCAGCGAGACAGAAAGAAGGACATGAGTTGAAAATCAACATCTTTCTGAACACAAAATGACAGATTTAGGACTTCAGTAGTGACCAAAAAGCCCCATTATTTGTTCTGGTTTTACACCTAATTTGAATTCATTTTTCATTAAACAAGTCTTCATATCTTCAGTCATGTTCTTCTCCAGTAAATGTGTCTTGATATGATAATGTTTGTACATTAGTGCTGGAAAACGAGACAGAATCACTGAGGAGGAACATCTAATTAAAGGCATTTTGTTTGTAGAGCAGAACTGAAAGGATTTGTTCTTCACATATAACGAGTGCTGGAGTTTAATACGAACACAGTTTGATATTTGTTTTTATAGCACTCACAGTATATGGAGCTTTTGGTCATTATGCATCTGCTAAATACCTCATTTAGTGTTCGGGAGGACACAGAAACTCTATTAAACATTATGGGAACCTTCCTTTTGAATGTTCTCTGAACAAATAAGTTTTTCAAAAACATTAGACGGGATAATGATGACATGAATGATGTATAAAGTCTTTAAAGACCAGATAACTGTTAATGTTACCGGAAGTGTTTTCAGTGAACGTTCCATTCTTCACACATTATGAGAACGTTACTTTTGAATCTTCTCTGAACGTTCCGAAACATTTAAAAACTGTCACATGAACGTCCAACTGAAACATTCCACGCATTTTGAACTTTGAATGAACGTTCTATCGACGTTTGTTCCGAACCTTGCCGGTGTTCTGTCGATTTTTGCTGCCTTGTCGGAAAATGCTACCGTAGCGCGAATTGATCACAGAATGCCGATTGAAATACAATTATAATACAATTCTAAGTTATGAATAGCAACTGTATACTGTAGACTACTGCTTTTAATTTTTAAAATGGTGTGAAAAGTAAAAATTATCATAAAATATTCATCTTTGACTTGTCAAAGTACACCTTTCCTCATAGTAACTGAAACTTTCAGTTATTGTTTTTCAGCTGGCTGACCGTACAAATATTCGTAAGCATTTTTAAAAGGGAAATTATACATTATAACAGGAAAATGTACCTGTTATAAAAGAAAGAAAAGAAAAGAATCGTTTTATTTTTATCAATTAAACTTTATGAAGACCGAATGGACGACACATTCCTGATGATCCGCCTATTTCCCATCATGCACTGCTCTCAGAGCCGTCCTTTCTTAAACGTTTTAAAGACGTTTTGCATTAATTTCACACACATATTATGAGAACGTTACTTTTGAATTTTCTCGAGAAGGAACATGTCACATAACTGAACGTATAATAGCAGATCACTCTTATTAATGCTTTGAGTGTCATCTATAACAGGAGTGTTCCTCCATTAACCGTGTGTGTGTGTGTTGATGTGGTGGACGGCGAGGTGTGTGTTTAATGAACTGGACTCTTACAGCAGGAGCGCTGCGTCGCATCTCAAGCTTCCACCGCCCCGTCCGGCACAAAGCTCTTGTGTTTCGCTCAAATTCCTGCAATTTTCAGGGAATTAATCTTTTTTTTCTCCAGGCGTGAGCATCAACAAGTCTTTAGAGCGTAATGCTCTTAGCAGGTCATTAAGCTTTTTGAGCGTGTAACGGCGAACACTGAGCGCTTCTGTGTCCGTCTCTGATCACTGACACTTTAATAAAGTCGTTTTAAGTTCAGCCGACTGAATTTTGCACCTTTTCTGCGGTCGCCATGGTTACGGGGAAGCGAGGAGCATTCAGCTTTTACATGCAAATGCGGAGAGAAAGAGCTTTCAGGCGCTCGGCTTTTCTCTCAATCGTCTTCATCTGACAGCGCTGGACTAAAGGAACTCTTAAAGCGTGAAAAACGCCCGTCTCTCTCGCCCTCTCTCGCCCCCTCTCTCTCCGCCGGGTCAGAAAGTTGCTCTTGATGTTTTGCTCTTTAACTCTCCTCATATTCACTTCCTCTTCTGGGCTCCGGAGAAACAGGAGAGCTATGTCGAATCGGCCACAATCACGTCAGTTAGCGGTGAAGGAAGGCGTTCTCGTGTCAGGAGCGGAGCATGATGGGAAGCGATGATCGAGCGACGTGTTTGCTTTTCATAGATACAGATAGAACAGTTCTTCTTGAAATATAATCAGATTTATTAGACTCTTCAGGATTGATGTTCTCGGCAAGGTTCTGAACAAACGTCGATAGAACGTTCATTCAAAGTTCAGAATGCGTGGAATGTTTCAGTTGGACGTTCATGTGACAGTTTTTAAATGTTTCGGAACGTTCAGAGAAGATTCAAAAGTAACGTTCTCATAATGTGTGAAGAATGGAACGTTCACGTAACGCCTTTAAAACGTTTAATAAAGGACGGCTCTGAGAGCAGAGCATGATGGGAAACAGGAGGATCATCAGGAATGTGTCGTTCATTCGGTCCGCATACAAGTGTCATAGATAAAATCAAAACAATTGTGTGTGTGTGAGTGAGTGAGTGTGTGTTTGAAGCTGTGTCGGAGTATGAGTGTCTGTGTTTCTGTGAGTGTGTGTGTGTGTGTGTGTTTGAATCTGAGTCAGATTAAGTGCGTGTGTGTGTGTGTGTGTGTGTATGTGTGTGTTAGTGAGTGAGTGAGTGAGTGAGTGTGTTTAAATCGGAGTCGGTGTGTGTGTGTGTGTGTCTATGTTTGAATCGGAGTCGGAGTGTGTGTGTGTGTGTGTGTGTGAGAGTGTGTATGTTTAAATCGGAGTCGGAGTGTGTGTGTGTGTGTGTGTGTGTGTGTGTCTATGTTTGAATCGGAGTCGGAGTGTGTGTGTGTGTGTGTGTGAGAGTGTGTATGTTTGAATCGGAGTCGGAGTGTGTGTGTGTGTGTGAGTGTGTGTGTATGTTTGAATCGGAGTCGAAGTGTGTGTGTGTGTGTGTGTGTGATTGTGTGAGTGTGTGTGTATGTTTGAATCGGAGTGTGTGAGTGTGTGTGTATGTTTGAATCGGAGTGTGTGTGTGTGTGTGAGTGTGTGTGTATGTTTGAATCGGAGTGTGTGTGTGTGTGTGAGTGTGTGTGTATGTTTGAATCGGAGTCGGAGTGTGTGTGTGTGTGTATGTTTGAATCGGAGTCGAAGTGTGTGTGTGTGTGTGATTGTGTGAGTGTGTGTGTATGTTTGAATCGGAGTGTGTGTGTGATTGTGTGAATGGAGAGTTGAAACAAAGGCATGGATGTGAACACTAGCCCCAGTGTGCTGCAGCATGTGTGTGTGTGTGTGTGTGTGTGTGTGTGTGTGTTTCTCTTGTAAAGTTTAAGTGGCACTTCCCCCCGGTCAGTGTGTGAGTGTGTGTCTGTGTTTGCTCTCGGAGGGTTGGAGTGTTGCCGCGGCGACCGCCTCCAGCTCGAGAAGAGTGATGCGTCTCCGCCAGTCGTGGTGTTTCTCAGGTCCGATTTATAACTCTGAGGAGAAACATCTGGGTTCATATTCAGCGTAACTCTGACCCCTCTAGACCTCACGGGACGCGCCTTGACCCCTGAACTCCCTGAGGTCAGGGCAGGAAGCCACCCTGACCTTTGACCTCTGCACAGAGTATGTTAGGGCTCTCAGAAGAGTGGCAGTGTGTGACTGTAAATCTGTGCGAGAGCGTTTGATCACAGTGATCGAGTCACTCGGGAATGTGTGTGTGTGTGTGTGTGTGTGTGTCGGGGACTTAGTTGCTTTGGGAATGTTCTGATGTGTGTGTGTGTGTCTGATCTGTGATGGTGTGTGTGTGTGTCAGGGACGGAGTCACTCGGGAATGTTCTGATCCCAGAGGAACGCCGGCTCTTCCCAGGATTCGTTCATTCGCGGCGTTCGTTTAAATCTTATGATCTTTTACTATTAAACACGACGTCTTGTTTAATAAAAAAAACGATCAAAACGAAGTGAGTTTGTGCTTAAAGCAGTGTGTTCTCGACCTGCTGATGTCATCATGTCACATGACACCTGCAGGTCAGCTGATTAGAGTAATGTGTCAAGTGTGTTTGGACCGGGAAGGTGAACACACGGGAACGTCTGAGCTCAAGCTGACGGAAAACACACACAGACGAGCGCAGGACTGATATCAGTGTATCTGTGATCGTCTAGATCGGTCTCGGTATCAGATCTGATCAGATCGGTGTTTACCGTAGTGCAGGTGTGCAGCCGCCCTTGTGGATTATAACGACAGCGCAAGTCAACTTTTCCCGTAGAATATTAGATAAAGTCTGTTCGGTAAATACAGCAAGTGTTGGAAAGGCTGGAGAACAGCTACTCCTGGTTGTAAATGTTGAAACATGTCAGAACTGAACTGAAACACAGATATATACTCTAGAAGATGTCACAGTTCACCCAATAATGAACAAACCTGCTTGACTTTCAGTCTTTGCTGAAACACAAAAGACATTTAGGTTCAGAAACTAATTTTGGACCCCATTGACTTTCATTGTATGGACAGGAACGCTCTAGTATCATCAGTTTCAGTTATTGGAGAACTGGCCCTTTAAAGATGAACTGAACTGAAATTTGAGAAAAGGTGATATAACAGATGTATTTTATTTATTCTCATTGGTACAATTTTTAAAATGGCAGAATTTGTTAAAAGGGATAAAATGGTACATTGATTGTGTTGTTTTTGTTACACGGGCGCCGCCATGTTGGATTTTAACGTTCGACTACGTCACTGGCATGGTAAGCCACTCCGTTGCCTACCCGCACCAGCAGAACAGCCGTAGCTTGTAAACAGTCTGAGGCTAGCTGACATGGCTGAGGAAACAGATTTTTTTAGCGACACACTATTTAGAGATGTGTACTTTCGTCAATGAGTACATGAAACGTCTGACAATGCACGAAATGTTTTATTTACACAAGTTACAAGTTCAATGCATCACGTTAACGTTACTCGAATCCTTGATATTCGGGTGAGGGGGAAAAGATCCCTGATGTATAGTTCACGGTAAAGGATGGGATTCTCCTTCCTAAATGCACCCTCGCCCATAGAGTGAACTGCCAGTACGCTGTTAATCTAAACAATCTGAGAAAAGTCTAACAAGTTAGCCCAGCCGTCACCTATTCGTAAAATACCCTGTTACTTATGGGGCGGTCCAGCGTCTCAGCTCGGACATCCATTAGAGACAGCATAGCCTCCTTCAACACGTTTCTCTCACCGAACAGCATCCGAAATGAACGGTGCATGGTGATGCATTTTTCGCCGATCAATAAATGTCCATGTTGACCTCTCTGCAACAGATCGACTCCGTGCAGTGTCTATGCTCCACAGCGCTCGCGCCCACTGTCACTTTCCCCCAAACGATCCTGTACTGTAAGTGAAGCCTGAAACTGATCGTCCTCCATGTGGTGGTAGTCAGACACTACCGGCCTGTCCCTCACGGGCTCAAATGCGTAATCCATGCCGTTAAAAGCGCTCATTTTCGTCTGTGTATACAGGACCTACAGCTGTTGTCTATGGCGCTCTGCGGGTCCTACCATGCCAGTGACGTCATCGTAACTGCCAGCGCTAACAAGCGCAATTTTGCGTTGCTTAAAAAAGCTATATTAATATATATTTTAAAAAAATGTTTAGTGTAATTTACTTTTAATTGTCATAAACAACACGTTTTCAACGTCGATATTTTTCAGTTCAGTTCATCTTTAAATACGACTACGGTTCATTACCATAGACTCGTATAACACTTGCGTCTGATCGATGTGAATGCCAATGAGTGATCGATAAATTACAGATAATCGTGTAATAAGTTCATCATCGTGCACATATTACTTTTTTCAAGGCTGTTATCGTGTCTTGAATATTTGTCTGCCGTTTTTTCACACAAATATATATATATATTTTTTTAATACAAAGAATTAAAAAATGTAAAGGGAATGAAGACAATGAAAAAGACAGACAAATATAATAAATAATAAAAGAGCTAGAAGTTATTCTATAGAAGTGATGCATTATAAACCAATGAGCAAATACATTTTTATTTAATCAAATATATATGCCTAATAAGCAAAAAAAAGAGGCTGTGTTGATGTTTCTTGTCTCGTGATGTTACATGAATCACATATAGGCTTATATTAGGATAATAACGCTAAATTCATAGCATTTACACTGAATTGATCTGAATAATGACATTGTTGTCTGTTTAGATCACTGAGGTTAATAACACACACACACACACACACACACAATAGATACTTTCTCTCTCTCTCTCACACACACACTCTCTCAAACACACTCACTCAGTCCCACACACACACACGCTCTCACTCACGCTCTCACTCACTCACACTCACACACACACACACACACACATTGTGTTTGCTCTCGGGGTTTGCTGAGGTCTCTCAGGGTCTCATTCTTTGGCCGTAATTGCAGGGTTTGTTTGAGCAACTGGATCAGAGCGTCTCATGCTTGAGATGAAGTTCACCACCGCATTCGTGAAGCAAACACACACTCAGTCAGAAAGCAGCGAAGCCCTGCGAGCGAGCAGATCCTGGACTCTTAAAGTGACAGCGTCGCCCTTAACCATCCACAGTCAATGTGAATATACAGTAAAGTGTAATTTATTCCTGAATTTATCATCATTACTCCAGTCTTCAGTGTCACATGATCCTTCAGAAATCACTCTAATATGAGGATCTGATGATCAACACACAGTTATGATTATTATCAGTGATGAAAACAGTTCATATATTTGGGGAAACGGTCATATGTTTTAATTTTCCGGATTCTTTGATGAATAGAAAGTTCAAAACAACAGGATTTATTTGAAACAGAATCTTTTGTAACATTATAAATCTCTTTACTGCCACTTTTGATCAGTTTAATACATCCATGATGAATGAAAGTATTAATTTCTTTCAAAGAAAATCCCACTGAAGGATAGTTTACAAGACCGAATCACTGAATCACTGAATCACTGAATCATTTTCTCTCTCCTGCTGTTTATGAAAATCAAGGATGACTTCAGTATGAAAGTGTTGTTTCAGTGTTTTGTGCTGTGAATGTTACGGATGAGCACGTCTGTCTCTCTGATGACTGTGTGTGTGTGTGAATGGAGGTCTGACGGATGGTGCCGTTGTTCCAGACACACACACACACACGTAGAGCTGTTAAATACTGTGCATTAATGAAGTCTCGTCTCTGAGAACCGACCGTCTTTTCTTCCCCCTGTCCGCTTCAGGACAGCAAATGAACGAGGGAATAAAGTGGAGAAAAGAAGGGCCACTTCTTTGCATTTCTATAGGCCTGCCTCGCTTTCATCCCCGTCTCTCTCTCTCGCTTTAATCCAGAGGATTTATGAGTGAAGTAAAGACTGATAACGTGTGTGTGTGTGTGTGTTTGAATGTGTGTTTTGTTAAGATTCCATTAAGTTGTTGAAATGTTATTTCTGAATGTTCTCAGAATGTTCAAAATGTGCATTTTTTTAAATGTCTGAAACATTTTGTTACATTTGAATGTTCTCTGAACAGTAACAGCAGTGACAGTTAAAACGCCACATGAACAGTGTGTAAATAATATTGAGAACATTATTATAGACCAGATAACTTTGAACGAACGTTTTATTAATTCTACTGGAGAAGGTTTGTCCATAACCCCGAGAGAACATTCAATACGTTTACATGCAGCCAATAACCCATTCAGAACATGTATCCTTCATCTCTGAGAATCGGCCCGTAACTTTGGCGTAGGAGGCGCCACATTCTTCGGTTTCCGCTGTTTTGTTCAGGTTTTGCGGCTGCCGCGCGTCACATCACAGAAGTACAGTGTGTTTTACAGAGGGACTTTTAGATTCATGGTCATAAAGCATCAGATTCTCCCTCAGACTGAAACGCGAGTGTGTTCACGGCTGGGAGTTTCGTGCAACCAGTGGCGTAACTTTGTTTTTAAAAGTGGGTGGGACATGTGTATAAATGAATGAATCACGTGATGCGTGAATAAAAACATAGATCCGACTTTACAACATGTCCAGTGGAAATAGCCTACAGAAAGTCCTGTAAAAAAAACGAATAAATTGACCTAATAATATGAATAAAAATTATATAAACAAAAATATACATAAAAGTAAATTAACTATTAGGCCAGAATTTTGATAACTGATTTTTTGCGGAACGCGCACGATTAAAATTTAAATTGGCTTATAGCCTCTCCATTGTACACACATAGTGCTGTACAATTAAATGAATAAATGGGCCTAATAATATAAATAAAGATAAAAAAAAGTGTATAAACAAAAATGTAAAAAAAAAATAAAGGCCTACATAAACATTTTAAAAGTAAATTTAAAAAGTAAATTAACTATTAGGCCAACATTTTGATAACTAAACTTTTGCACAGCGCGCACAAATAAAATAAAGTTATGCTTATATCAATTGTACCAAATAAAATGCTGTGAAATTAAACGAATCAATGGGCCTAATTATATATAAATAAAAATATACAGGCTAGGCCTACTGTAGGCTACATCAACGTTTTAAAAGTATGCTAAATGAACTATTAGGCCAAAATTTGTAGGCCTATGACTGAACTTTTGCGCAGAGTGCACATGGATTAGGCTACAATTTAAATAGCTTATGTTGTCAAACCTTCTTTTTTTTAAAAAAAAGAAAGAAAGAAAGAAGAAAATGAATTGCTTTCCTTATCTACAGTTCTTTTGAGTTCACGTTCAAGAACAGTTGGACAATGTCTGAGGATTCAGACTCATTCGGTGGTTGCGGTCCACCGCTCTGTCCAAGATCCGCCCGCTCGCTCCCGCTCACATGCTCTGCACCGGAACCAACAAATAGTCTCCGAAACGGATTGAAGCGCGCATGCATGTGAAGACTGTGCGTGAGCCACGAGATACAATGTAACC